>NW_007775110.1:3512-3854 GCF_000696425.1 Galeopterus variegatus | reverse complement strand
GCAAGGTGTACTTGAAGTTCCTTCTAGGATTAGGAACTGGGATTTTGTGAAGAACACAGTAAAGGATACAATATACTTTTGTGTCTACCAATAATGTTTACATGCCTAAAAGAATTCAGCCTGAGATATATATTCATTGTTACCCAGCATCAAGGTTGTAGGGAGAATACATAAGGCTCTAAATTTCCTCTAAATATCAGGACTGCAGGTATCTACTAAAAAATAACCTAATAGTTGTGCATGACCAAATTTACAACATTATAAAATTGATTGGAAAATACCAATTGTCTCAAAATTTAAATATATAGGTATAAGAGACTTCCATTTTGGGCAGTATAGCCA
>NW_007775110.1:0-2196 GCF_000696425.1 Galeopterus variegatus | reverse complement strand
ATTTTTCCAGATTTGCTTAAAAATACTAATTCTGGAACTGTATTATGATAGCCCAATGAAACACAAACAAGAATCAATAAAAAGAAATTTACACAGATATATATCTTAGTGAAAGTAAAGAATACCAAAGACAAATAAATCCTAAAATCAGCCTGAGAGTAAAAGCAGATTATCCGAAAAGGAAGAACAATTAGTCAGAAAACACATTAGAGGCAAGAGTGGATGGAATACTATCTTTGAATTTATGAGACAGTTTCCAATTCCAGCCAATATGGAGTTACAGAATTCAGATTTACTCTCCCACCTGAAACAACCAAGAAAAAAACAACCAAAAAATATATCAAAGACAAATTTATGAAACAAGGATTTTCAAGACAGGGAATCTCAGGCAACCAAGTACAGCGATACCAAGGAAAAAACAAATGAAGCAGGCACAACAACTGCTCCCAAATTTCTACCATGAGAGAATGCCCATGAGCAGTGCAGGGTGGGGAGGAGGGGTAGCCAGGCAAAAGCCAGGGGACTCTCTCAGTAGAGGAAACAAAGCTGAGAATCCAGGGAGACCAGGAGTGCTACAGTTCATAGGTAAGAGTCCCAGAGAGTAGAAAGCAGCACAGAGGAAGTGCCCCGGAGATCTGTGTATTCAGCTGAGTAGTGGCCAGCACATGTATGTGTACAAACTACCTGGACCTGAGGAGGAAACCACCTTTCTCACAGGGCCATCAGTACTGCTTATTCCTACTAGCCAGTTTTGAGTAGAATAACCAAAAGGGTCTTGCCTCCGTAGTGGGGAAAAACTGGCTGCAGACTGAATGCTGCTGTGGTCCTGCTTGACAAATATTAAAAACAAGACCCCAAAAGATCAAAATGTTTCCAGATAACTTAATTGCATTCCAAAACAGAGCTTAAGAATACACACACACACACACACACACACACACACACACACACACACACACACATCCAGCACCCAACAAGGTAAAATTCATACAGTAGACACCCAATAAAACATTACCAGGTACATAAAGAAATAGAAAAATATGACCCATAATTAACAGAAAAATCAATCGAAAGTATCCGAGAACTATCACACGTGTTCAAATTAGGAGACAAAACAAACCAAAAAAAACCCCAAAAAACAATATAATTTATGTCATATGTTCAAAAAGTTAACTAGATAGAAGATATAAAATTGAACTATTTAAGTTGAAAACAATGTCTGAAATGAAACATACACTGAATAAGATTAATCATAGATTAGACACTGCAGAAGAAGGGTTAGAGAATGTGAGGATACAGCATCAAAAACTAACCAAAATGAAACACAGAGAGAAAAAACAATAAAAATGAAAAGAGCATCACTGAGGTATGAGTAACTTCAGGTGGCACAGGATACAAGTACTTGGGTCCTGAAATAATGGCCAAACATTTGCCAAATTTGATGAAAACTATAATTTATAGATCCAAAAAGCTCAATGAACTTCAGAAACAAAAAAGATGAAGAAAATCCCCATATCATAATTTAAATGCTCGAAATTGATAAAAAATAGAAAATCTTAAAAGCAGCCACTTAAGTCATATTACATACATAAAAACAAAGATAAGAATGACAGCATTTTTTTTTTACCAGAAGAGATGAACTGAGAAGACAGTGAAACAACATTTTTAAAGTACGAGGAGAAAAAGAAAAACACCTGTCAACATAATTTTATACCCTGCAAAAATATCTTTCAAAAAATGAAAGGATGCCCACTGGGAACTGTGATTCCACCCCAACCCTGCAACAACAAATCAGTATGTGACAAGCCTTCACTTCTCCCTTTTCTGGTGTTAGCAGGGTTTAACATGGAGCTGAGTTTACACCCCCACTTGGAGGCAATGAGATGGTAAGACACAGTGCCCCATATTCACTAAGACAGTGTCAGGAGGGCCAAGGGGGAGCTGAACTTCCACCTCAGAAGTCTACAACAAGGAAGTGTGTCAGAGTTCCACTTTTTATGGTGTTGGCAGGGCTCTGTGGGGAGCTGAGAATGTATACTCAGCCTTTACGCTACAACTGAGTAGGGGGACTGCTTGGTTACAAGAATGATTGAATATTGTCCAGAATATCATAATATAACATCCAAAATATCTATGATACAATTAGAAATCACTCATCCTAAACTGAACCAGAAAAATCATAACTTGAAGAAGAAA
>NW_007775109.1:0-3855 GCF_000696425.1 Galeopterus variegatus | reverse complement strand
CTTTTCCTCTCTGTTCCTTTTCATCTATCATAATTCCCGTAAGGGATAGTTGGAGCAGGAATTATTAATAACACTTTTTATAAATGAAGAGAGTAAAGCTTAGTCAAGTGATTTTTTCCTAAATAGTACTGCTAGCAGAAAACACAGTATTTTTCACTAATCCTAAATAATTCTAAATAATAAACAAATTCTAAATACTGTAATATGAATTTCTTTCTTTCTGCCTTAAAAACCTTACTATGCTCTGTTTTATTTGCATGTTAAAAGTAAAATGTGATACTTGGAAATGAATATCTAGTGAACAATTCTTCTACTTGTTTAATCTATGTGTAAGCTGTATCTCAGAGATGGCCAAAACTAAAATAAAGGATGAGTTGCTGCCCTTGGACATAAGATAGTGGCTCCATTAATCAGATCAGATTTAGCCTACTAATATATATAATTAAGTTGCTCTACCTAGCCAACCCAAACTCCACGAGTTTCCCTCTGAATGTAGCAGATTGTAGCGAACTAAGTACCAACTGGTCTTGAAAATTGTGGTTCCAAAGATGAATTATAGTTTATCCATGCCCTAAGGGACTTAACTATCTAATAGAGTCTATAATTAATGATTACAACAGCACAATTTGTGATTGTTTACTAATGGACAATTTCTGACAGCGGATACTCTGTGTATCTATGATCGCATTCTTAGTGCCTAAGAGAGAGCCTGGAACAAAATAGTCCCTTAATAAATATTTATTAAGTAAGGAACAGGTGCAACAAGAGCTATAACAGAGATATGTACAAAGTTTATTCAGTTGGGCTTAGGGTTGTTTGGAAACTCAGCCAAAAGGGGAAAAGTTTAGATCTGAGGCTCTAACATAACAATTATTGGGAGTTCGTTCATTCATTCACTCAAGTTTTCATTAAACAAATATGTTTTGACCAACTACCATGTACCAGAAAATGTCTTAGGTGTTGAAAAGAAAGATGGAAACACACTGCCATCCAGGAGTTTAGAGTCTAAGAAGCCATGTATGCAAATAATGACAATGTATTGTAATTACTGCAATATTTCTATATACAAAATGTAATGCATTGAATATAAACTAGTGCCAACACATTGTAAGCTCCTAATAAATAATTGTAAAATGAATAACTGGAAGCACAGAATGAGATATATCTGAGTCTTTCAGGAAATTTAGAAAAGACTTCTCAGAAGAGGAGATGATTCAAATTTTTACCAGAAGGGATGCAAGTGCAGGCCTGAGGCATAAGAGACCATGACAAGTGCAGGACAATCACAAAAATTTTGAGATAGAAAATACAAACTCAGGTAAGATGATTATTCAAACACCATGATTCTGTATACAAAGGCAGAGGTCGGTTCATAAAAAGGCCTTGCATTAACATCCAAAGAATTTAGATTACTTTTCTTCTATAGGCAAAAAGAGGGCTCTGGAGAGATTTAAACAAGGAGAAATACTATCAGATTGACATATTAGAAAGTTTCATCTGCAATGTATTGGAAAATTGCTTTTCGTGACCCTCTATGTAAGATAGCACCCCCATCTCACACTCTTTCCCTTTACTCTTCCTTTTTTTTCCTTACAGTACTTTTTAACTCACTCACATCACTGATCCATTCATAGTCTGCTTTTATTTAGCTACTTAATTAGTCGCTTTCACCATTATAATAAGCACCTATGGACCTACCGCCAAAAGCAGAAACTGGAAACTCAGCAATGACAATAACCTGTGTGTGAATATGATCTTCTCTACCAATTCACTGCCCTGCCTTCCTGTATAAGAGCTGCCCAATATTACCCGTCTTGGGTTCATCATCCACTCTTTCTTTTTCTGAGGTTTAGTTGAATTTATATGTACTCCTAAAAACATGTTTTTGTTTTATTTTATTAAAAGGGTATCATATTTTGAATTTATTTTCACTTTTTTAAACAGGTTTTGTCCATGGAGGTAACTTTTTGACTGTTTTGTAATACTCCTTCATATCATTATTCTACAGATAATTCATTTCTCTTCCACTAGTGGACATTTGGATTTTTTTGAAGATACAGTTATTGTTATAAAGACCACTATGAAAATTGTTATCTATGTCTTCTGTTTTTTTTAGCACAAGAGTTTCTTTTAAGTAAATACTAAGAAGTGGAATAGCACTAGCACCAGCAAGGTAGAAGAGCTTCTGTATACTCATTTTCTCCTGAGACTTGTTATTGCTGAGCTTTGAAATGCTTGCCAATAAAGTAGGAGAAAAATGGTGTCTACTTTCTTTTGATTTGCATTTCCCTGCTTACTAGTCATACTAAACATTTTATACATATTTATCATCCATATGAATTTCTTCAACTCTGAAATGCCTATTCATATCTTTTGCTCCTCTTCTAATATTGTGCGATTTTTAATTTGTTGGCATTTTTTAAAGGTAAATATAAGCTGTTTTATTTTATTTATTTTTTAAATTTTACTTTATTTTATTTTACTTCTCAAAATACATTGTCCTTAATTTTCATGCCCCTGATTTTTGTTATTTGGGTCTTCTCTCTTCTTTTCTTAGTTAGCCTTGCTAAACATTTGTTGATTTTATTAATCTTTTCAAAAAGCCAACTTTTCATTTCATTGAATTTTTGTATTTTGGGGGGGTTTCTATTTCATTCAGTTCTGCTCTGATCTTAATTATTTCTTTCTGTCTACTAACTTTAGGTTTTGATTGTTCTTGTTTTTCTAGATCTTTATCGTGAAGTGTTAGGATATTTATTTGCCATCTTTCCATTCTTCTGAAGTAAGCCTTTAAAGCAATAAATTTTTCCCTTAATACTGCTTTTGCATTATCCCCCAGGTTTTGGTATGATGCGTCATTATTTTCATTAGTTGCAATAAAGTTTTTGATTTCCTGTTTAATTTCTTCTTGGACCCACATGTCATTAAGTAGAATGTTGTTTAATTTCCATGAGTTTGTATAGTTTTCAGAGTTTCATGTATTATTGATTTCTAATTTTAATCCATTGTGATCTGAAAAAAATACATGGAATAATTCCAATTTTTTTGAATTTGGTAAGACTTGCTTTGTGAGCTAACATGTAGTCTATCCTGGAGAATGTTCCATGTGCTGATGAGAAGAATGAATATTCTGAGGTTGTTGGGTGGAATATTCTGTAGATATCTGCCAAATCCAATTTGCCTAAAGTATTGTTTAGATCTTATGATTCTCTATTGATATTTTGCCTAGATGATCTGTCCAATGATGAGAGTAGGGTGTTCAGGTCCCCTGCTATATTATGGTGTTAGTGTCTATTTCTTTCTTTAGATCTTATAGTGTTTGCTTTGTAAATCTGGCTGCTCCAACATTTGGTGCATATATATTTATGATTGCTATGTCTTCTTGATGGATAGATCATTTTATCATTATGTAGTGGCCATCTTTATCTCTTTCAATGGTTTTTGCTTTAAAGTCTATTTTATCTGATATAAGAATAGCTTCTCCAGCTCATTTTTCATATGTACTTGCATGATATATCTTTTTCCATCCTTTCACTCTTAGTCTATGTGTGTCTTTACAGGTCAAGTGAATCTTTTGGAGACAGCATATTATTTGGTCCATCTTTTTAATCCAGTCAGTCAGTCTGTGTTTTTCGAATGGGGAATTTAATACCTTTACATTCGAGTTATTACTGAAAAGTGTTGATTTACTCCTAGAATTATACTGATTTTAATTATACTTAAGATGTCTTAAGTATCTTTTGTTCCTTTCTTTCAAATTTTCTGTTTGTCTTCTGTACTTGTTGGTATCTTGGGGTGATAGATACACTATTTTTTTTCTCTTTTGTTAGTGTTTTTGTTTTGCTGGTAGGTATT
>NW_007775108.1:2283-3855 GCF_000696425.1 Galeopterus variegatus | reverse complement strand
ATGGTATAATCCAGCCTTTCCTGAATAATATAAATACACAAGAGAAAACTTGTGAGAGTAGTGAAAGGACTGTTTTGTTTACTTTCTATAACATCATCTTAGTCACAAATGTAAAATTAAATTTATACATGAAAAATAAAATCTTTCCAGGGCTGATAAGTCCAACTTATTTGTAGTTCACATCGCCCTCTTGCAGACAGGACAATGTGAGCATAAAAATTGTGTTACTGGGAAGTTGAAGCTGCCCTCTGCCCTCTGGTGGTCAAACTCGTGTTCTACAGTTCCAGGGAAGGCACCTCACCTACCTTCCCCATGCCAATGACTTAGNGGACGCGATTTGTTGGAAGAAGAGAAAAGTCTTTGGGCTGAGATACCAGGTCCGACACAGATATCTAGCAAATATCATCACGCTGCCATAAAGGGTCCTGTGGAAAGAGTACCGCAGATCCTTCAGTGTGCAGTAGGGGACATGGAGGACAGAATGGAAAGAGACATAGGGGGCGGAGCCAGGCCAAAGCTTAGGAAAGAACTGATCTGCAGCCACAGGAACAAATAACCGGAGAAAACCAACTTTCAATCTCCCTTGTTACTGCTGACGTCTAACAGCAACCATTGGTCAACACGGGGCAACTCACTAGCCCTCTTAGAACTCTTGGGCACCAGGGCTGTGTGCGCATGCTCACTTGTGTTTAGGCCTGTTGCTTGGTGACCGTTCCAAATGGCAGGCTTTTTGCGGGGGTTGTTGTGCCATTGAGTTTTGGTCTATAAAAGAGTATCCAGTAATATTTGCTCGCATATGCTTCAGAAGTGGGTATGTTCTGAGGGGCCGTTGAGGGTACGGGCCTGTGAAGCTGTTGTCATCTACCATGCTCTTTCAACATCACCCTTTTTGGCAGCTTGATCGATCTTTCCCAGACATCTGATTCAGACGTCGTAGCTCAGCCATAAACCGATTCTCTTTCTCAAAAAAAACTCGTCCGCACTTGGCTGCTGCAACCTGGTGGAGGTGCCCGACAGTGACTCTTCCTTCTATCCCCTAAAAACTCAAAAAGCCTCAGCCCCGGGCACCTCCCCCAGGCTGCAGGAGTCAAGTGTGGACGCGGCTTGTTTGAGAAAGAGAAACGGCTTTCGGCTGAGCTACCACATCCGAATAAGACATCTGGGAAAGATCCATCACGGTGCCCAAAAGGGTGATGTGGAAACACTACAGCTGATGCTTTCTTTTCCAACATCCAAAATGAAATCCTGATGGCACTAGGAATTAATTTTAGTAAAATAAGTAAGTAAAGCATTGTCATTTCATCGAATCAATATGTTATAATAGTAAAAATTAATAAATTACCACTCAAATGCCCACCATTAAGAACATAAATTTATAAAGTATGGTATGTGAATAGAATATGGAACAGCTATTTAAGTGATAAAAATCACATAGACGTATAAAAATGTTTCATGTAATTTTACGTGAAATAATGATATTAAAATAAATGCAAATACGGGGGCATCTATGGAGATTATTTGTATACATGTGGATAGTATGTTGTTATGGCAGATACATTATTGCTCTCCACA
>NW_007775108.1:653-1345 GCF_000696425.1 Galeopterus variegatus | reverse complement strand
GACTAAATGCCAAAAAGAACCTTAGAAATTACCTGTCACACCCTTTGGTAGGAGGAAACAGAGGGAACAGACAGAAATGTCTCATCCCAGGTCATTTACTTACTTCGTGGCAGAGCTGAGGCTAGAACCACATCTCTTGACTCCTAATTTTGTGCTCTTTCCAACTTCTTACACCCCTTTTTCAGTCTGAGGTCCAGCACAACACAGGCTGGAAAAGAACTGTACATAAATTTACTGTTATAAGCGTCTTAAATTTATTTTATTAGATCTTTTCTCCTGATGTGAGAACTGCATATTGCACACAGGTATTGATATTCAACACTGTAACCAGAGATATGTACAATTGACCATGTTTCAGTAAAAATAAACAGAAAAATTAAAAAGATTCTTTCATATGGAGCTTCTCACTGTTCTCAGTAAGCTGCAGAGGAAAGTGCATAAATACCTTCATCTTCCCCACTGCTATGTGTGCAGTTTGAGGCTTGTCTTTTAAATTGTGTTTTTCTCATAGCAAATAATACAACTTGTGCTTTCTATTCTATATGTGTGTGTAAATACTAATATATATTTTTTTTTGCAAGAAATGTTCAAGTAAAATGGACACTCCAAAAAGATGCTCCACTACATGGCATGACTTCACGATAGTCCTGTGCACCACCTTGTGAACCTAAGTATTCACCTCACTCTAATAA
>NW_007775108.1:0-642 GCF_000696425.1 Galeopterus variegatus | reverse complement strand
GGTGACAAGCAACAGCAGCAAGACCAAGGCCTCAGGACAGCATCTGTAGTCCACAAGCAGCAACGTAAGCAGCACACACTGCAGTGTCAAGCTCAAGCATGTCTCCAGCATATCCCGGACTAGCTCAGTAGCATGACCAGAGGCACGTCTCCCACCTGCACAGCCCGAGCCCGGTTCTCCAGCCTTCCCAGTGTCTCTGCAAACTACCAGTTATAGCTGTTTTTCCTTTTCCAATATATTTCTGATAAATTCCTGTTTTATTGGTATCTATTAGAGCTGCCTTCTACTGCTTGTAGCAAGGACTCTAACTAAAACACCATCCAACTTGAAGGCAGGATTCTCTGGTGATAGAAATTGTCCCAGAATCCAGTAAACAGAAGCTCCTTGAAAAAGGGGTGGCAGCTTCTCAAGAAATTTCTCACAATTAATGGTAACTGGCCAAGCGATTTATGGTCAAGTTGAGCTTCCTTTTATCCAATATTTTACTCACCAAGCTTTGCAAGGGTTTATGCTCCATGGGGACCCTTATTTCTAAGCCTGCATACAACCACGAAGTTACATTCTAATAATTCTAGGACTAAAAAGTTCATTCCCTAACTCCACCCCGCCCTCATGATGTTTGATAAACTTCAACAGAGTTAG
>NW_007775107.1:2917-3855 GCF_000696425.1 Galeopterus variegatus | reverse complement strand
CGTGGATGAGTTTGGAGAAAATTATGTTAAGTGAAATGAGCCAGGCAAGGAGAGAAATACCACATCTTCTCACTCATAGTGGCTGCCTAAAAAGTTGATCTCATAGAAGTAGCTTAGAATCGTGGTTACCAGAGACTGGTTGGGGGAATGGAAATGGGGATAGGGAGAGGGTGGTTAGTGAATACAAAATATCAGAGAGAGAGGAAAAATGGGATCTAGCATTCTATAGTAATATGAGGAGACTACAGTTAACAAAAAAGAACTGTGTATCTTTGAATAGCTAGTCAAGATAATGTTGAATGTCCCTAACACAATGAAACTACAAATGTCTGAGGTGATGGGTATACTAAGCACTCTGATATGATAGTTGCACACAGTATGAATGTACCCAAATATCTTATTGTACTCCATAAATATATACAATTATCATGGGTCAATGAAGAAAAATAAAAAGAGAGAAATAGGAGAATAGTGCTTACCAGAGGCAGGGAAAGAGAGGTGTTGGGGGTAGAGGGGAACGGTTGGTAGACTGGTGAGTTACAAAATTACAGTTACATAGGAAGAATAAGTTCTGGTGCCCTAGGATGTCGATAGCTAATAACATTGTATTGTATGTTTCAAGACAGCCAGAAAAGATTTTGAACGTTATAACCACAAAGAAATGGTAAAAGTTTAGGTGATAGATATGCTAACTATTCTGATTAGATCATTATACAATATATGCATGTATTAAAACAACAAACTGTACCCCCTAAATATGTACAATGAAATAAAACTAAATTAAATTTTTAAAAAATATGTCAATAGTGTCTTGATTTATCTTCTACATATTTTTGGAATGAAATTAAAATTATACATAACTATTTTAGATTTCTTTTTTTTTTTTTTTTTGTCTTTTGTCTTTTTCCGTGTCCGGCAACGATCGCAACCCTCAGTGT
>NW_007775107.1:0-2062 GCF_000696425.1 Galeopterus variegatus | reverse complement strand
GGGCGGGAGCGCTGCCGCGCTTCCCAAGCAGCGCACTATCCAGTGCGCCACCGGGCCGGCCTATTTTAGATTTCTGATATTGCAGAGTACTTCACCTCATATTAAAATGTTCTCAAGAAAAAAAAAATACCATTAGGCCTTTTAGTGAAACCAGCCTATATATAAATGTATTTATCCCACGGTTTTCCTTAAAATATTAAGTTGAATAAATACTGTACTTAGAATATATTTACCATCTGAAACTAAATTCTACAGAGCTGTAATTACTGCTCATCTTCTTCTGTGAACTCCTCCTGCTTATGCAAGTGTGATGCATTACTCTGTATTCAAGGGTTTGTTTTCTAATATTTATACTTTTATTCCAAAATACATACGTAGGTCTTTGATTATTAAATCATCAGTTTTTTCATAATTTGATTTTTTTTTAAAGCAAGCAGACAAATACAAAAGCCAAATAAATTCTCCTAATGTCCTTTGCTGTGGGCTCTGAAAAATGTTACCCTCCTGTTCTGGTAGACAGAGGCTACCCTCCTGGTTGGTGGACAGATGTTGACCTTTGGTTCTCATAGACAGATCCTATACTCCTGGTTTAGTAGACAGGTGCTACTCTCCTGATCTGAATGACAGATGCTGCCCTCCGGTTCTGGTAGACACTTGCTGCTTTACAGATGCTGCCCTCCCAGTCTGATAGAGCAGAAGAGGGGCAAGATCTTAAACTAAAACAGCCCTATAAATCATCATTCAGCTTCTACTTAGGAAACAGTAAATGATTCTATTAGTTACCACTTGTGTAAGGCATAAGAAACATATCATGAAAAGGATGTAAAAGGCCTAATTACTTAACTACTGTTGCTACAATAGGTTCAGGTAAACATCATCTGTTTTCCTTCTTAACCTATTTCAAAGAGGGCAAGAGAAATCCAGCTTAACATGAAGCTACATGCTTTATGAAACTGAACACTGGTGTGAGAACCTCTGAATATTTGACCACAAAGAGAAAATCCCCACCTAAGCCAACCACTGTATCTAATTCAGTTTTAGTTTGGGGAACTAGGTCAGCTTCAATTTTAGTATGGCAAGAGGAAAGTTAGTCTTGCTCCTTGTAAATGGAAATAGTGACTAATTTAGGTGTTAATATTTAAAACTCTGGCAATGTACAATATTGAAGGCTATTACAAAAATGTTCTTTTACGTACACATCTCCTTTGTCAACACCTTTTTATTCCCATACAAATCAAAGTCTTTCTCCATCAGGTTAAAAAGTTTACTTAATCTTTGCACCAAGGAAAATAGAACAAGAAAACCAGATAATGGTAAATTCTGGAAGTCAACCCACCAATATTGTTTATAATATAGGTGCATAGTGTATTTGAGTTAATATCATACCTCTGGCAATCTTTAATTTATCCTTATTTCAAAAAAAATATAAGACCTCTAAAAATGAACATTGGCCAGTCTTAAGGATGTTTACAAAATGCAAGAGAAAATTAATTCTCTTGACAAACAGAAGCATTGCCTCAAATTGAGTGTGTGTGTATCACATCTTGCCCCACCAATCCACTTTCTGCCCCATCACAGAACAGAAAACCACCCTAAATTTCTTTCTTTACCCTGACATAAAATAGTACAAAGGAAAGAGTCAACTTTCATCCTGTTCAAGAAAAATGCACCCACCAAGTCAAGGTTTAAAAATAATAGTCAGCAGTATTATTATAATTCTGATATTCAAAATATTAGGATTATTTGTGGATTTTTCAGTGATTAGAGTTATTGCTTTTTCATAATTGCACAGATCTGATAACTGTTGAATAAACTATTATAAACTATGTAAATTCCACTGGAATGATGTGGTACTTTATGTAATTGGGGATGGCATAATAATGCAGTAAACTACCACAGAAACAGTGTGTCCTGTATGACATGAATTTGTCACCATGTGGGATTACTGTGTAGTCTTATTTTTTTTTTTTTCCTTTTTGTCTTTTTTTGTGTCTGGCAACCGATCGCAACCCTCAGTGTCGCACCCGTACCGGGCCGGGACCGGCAACGGGATCGCAACCCT
>NW_007775106.1:2596-3855 GCF_000696425.1 Galeopterus variegatus | reverse complement strand
GATGAGTTTACTTTGATCGATGTGCTTGGTCTGATGAGTTTACTTTGAGCGATGTGCTTGGTCTGATGAGTTTACTGAGATCGAACATCTTCGTGTGATGAGTTTACTTAGTCCAATGAGATTTTCTGATGAGTTTACTTACAACTATGTGCTTGGTCTGATGAGTTTACTTAGATCGATGAGCTTGGTGTGATGAGATTTGTTAGGTCGATGAGCTCGGTCTGATGAGTTTACTTAGATCAATTAGCTTTCTCTAATGAGTTTACTTAGATCGATGAGCTCGGTCTGATGAGTTTACTTAGATCGATGTGCTTGGTCTGATGAGTTTACTTTGATCGATGCGCTTGGTCTGATGAGTTTACTCAGATCGATTATCTCGCTCTGATGAATTTAGTTCGATTGCTGTGCTTTGTCTAATGAGTTTACTTTGAGCGATGTGCTTGGTCTGATGAGTTTACTGAGATCGAACATCTTCGTGTGATGAGTTTACTTAGTCCAATGAGATTTTCTGATGAGTTTACTTACAACTATGTGCTTGGTCTGATGAGTTTACTTAGATCGATGAGCTTGGTGTCATGAGATTTGTTAGGTCGATGAGCTCGTTCTGTTGAGTTTACTTAGATCAATTAGCTTTCTCTAATGAGTTTACTTAGATCGATGAGCTCGGTCTGATGAGTTTACTTAGATCGATGTGCTTGGTATGATGAGTTTACTTGGATCGATGAGCTCTGTCTGATGAGTTTACTTAGATCTATTACCTTTATCTGATGAGTTTACTTAGATCGATGAGCTTACTCTGATTAGTTTAATTAGATCGATGAGCTCGGTCTGATGAGTTTACTTATATCGATAAACTCGGACTGATGAGTTTACTTAGATCGATGTGTTTGGTGTGATGACTTTAATTAGATTGATGGGCTTGGTCGGATGAGTTTTCTTAGATCAATTAGCTCTGTCCGATGAGTTTACTTAGATTGATTAGCTTTCTCTGATTAGTTTACTTAGATCTATGAGCATGGTCTGATGAGTTTACTTAGATCGATGAGCTTGGTCTGATGAGTTTACTTAGATCGATGATCTTGCTCTGATGAATTTACTTAGATCGATGTGCTTGGTATGATGAGTTTACTTGGATCGATGAGCTCTGTCTGATGAGTTTACTTAGATCGATTAGCTTTCTCTGATGAGTTTACTTAGATCGATGAGCTTGGTCTGATGAGTTTACTTAGATCGATGTGCTTGGTGTGATGAGTTTACTT
>NW_007775106.1:1197-2102 GCF_000696425.1 Galeopterus variegatus | reverse complement strand
ATGAGTTTACTTAGATCGATGAGCTCGGTCTGATGAGTTTACTTAGATCGATGTGCTTGGTATGATGAGTTTACTTAGATCGATGAGCTCGGTCTGATGAGTTTACTTAGATCGATGATCTTGCTCTGATGAATTTACTGAGATCGATGTTCTTGGTCTGATGAGTTTACTGAGATTGAATAGCTTGGTCTGATGAGTTTACTTAAATCGAAGGGCTTGGTCTGATGAGTTTACTTATATCGATGTGTTTGGTGTGATTACTTTACTTAGATTGATGGGCTTGGTCGGATGAGTTTTATTAGATCAATTAGCGCTGTCCGATGAGTTTACTTAGATCGATGATCTTGCTCTGATGAATTTACTTAGATCGATGTTCTTGGTCTGATGAGTTTACTGAGATTGAATAGCTTGGTCTGATGAGTTTACTTNATGAGTTTACTTAGATCGATGAGCTTGGTGTGATGATATTTGTTAGGTCGATGAGCTCGGTCTGATGAGTTTACTTAGATCGTTGTGCTTGATCTGATGACTTTACTGAGATCGATGTGCTTGGTCTGATGAGTTTACTTATATCGATGAGCTTGGTCTGATGCGTTTACTTAGATCGATGAGGTTGTTCAGAAGAGTTTAGTTAGATCGATAAGCTTGGTCTGATTATTTCTGCTAGATTGATTACCTTGGTCTGATGAGTTTACCTAGATCGATTAGCTTGGTATGATGAGTTTACTTATATCAATGAGCTTAGTCTGATGAGTTTAATTATATCGATCATCTTGGTCTGATGAGTTTACTTAGACCAATGTGCTTGGTCTGATGAGTTTACATAGACCGATTAGCTCGGTCTGATGAGGTTTCCTAGATCGATTAGCTTGGTCTGATTAGTTTTCTGAGATCAATGTGCTTGG
>NW_007775106.1:0-663 GCF_000696425.1 Galeopterus variegatus | reverse complement strand
GATGAGTTTACTTATGTCGATGAGCTCGGTTGGATGAGTTTACTTAGATCGATGTGCTTGGTCTGATGAGTTTACTTAGATCGATGTGCTTGGTCTGATGAGTTTACTGAGATCGATGTGCTTGGTCTGATGAGTTTACTTATATCGATGAGCTTGGTCTGATGCGTTTACTTAGATCGATGAGGTTGTTCAGAAGAGTTTAGTTAGATCGATAAGCTTGGTCTGATTATTTCTGCTAGATTGATTACCTTGGTCTGATGAGTTTACTTAGATCGATTAGCTTGGTATGATGAGTTTACTTATATCAATGAGCTTAGTCTGATGAGTTTAATTATATCGATCAGCTTGGTCTGATGAGTTTAGTTAGATCAATTAGCTCTGTCCGATGAGTTTACTTAGATGGATTAGCTTGGTCTGATGAGTTTACTTAGATCAATGTGCTTGGTCTGATGAATGTACTTTGATCGATGTGCTTGGTATGATGAGTTTACTAAGATCGATGAGCTTGGTCTGGTGAAGTTTACTTAGATCGATGGGCTTGGTCAGATGAGTTTACTTAGATCGATGAGCTCGGTCCGATGAGTTTACTTAAATCCATGAGCTCGGTCTGATGAGTTTAGTTAGATCGATGTGCTTGGTCTGAAGAGTTTACTTAGATCGATG
>NW_007775105.1:0-3855 GCF_000696425.1 Galeopterus variegatus | reverse complement strand
GGAGATCGTCTGAAGTTCCACATAGTTTCCATGTCAAAGAAAAGTTGCTTAATTTTTTTTTCCTCCTTTCTTGGGGCTCATCAAATGTCCACTCATTAATCTCCCTCCTTCTTAGAAACAATTAGCCTAGAGGCTAAAACTACCACTGAAATTTATCAAAGACTAAGAGATCAAAATGGACCAATCATGCCAAACATTTAGTTCTGTGAGAAAATAGCTAAAGATAGGGATTTTATAGCCACAGTTTATCGTGGTTTCAGGAAATTATTTGACTAATATTCTGAAAATATATCACTAAGATAGTGACATTTGCCTTAGACAATAATATTATGAGGTGAATACACCATTAGATGACTACATTCCAAAGAAGTCAACTTGAAGAGTGCCTACAGAAAATTGACAGAAGATTCTCTCTTTAGCTTCTTCTATAAAAGACTTTATTAATAATCGGACTGAAAAAATCAAAAGCATTCTAGTTCAATATGCAGTCTACTTAAAATTGGAATAAATATGAAATTACATTGGTGATAGAATCCAGATTAATTATATTCTCAATGGACTATAAGGCTGACATTAAATAAATTAAAATTTAACAATCATAACTGTAAAAGCCTGCATCTGAATGTATTTAAATCAATAACGTAAATAAGTAATAGACAAGAACTTCCTTGACAGTGTACAGTGAAGGTTTTACTTGACCACAAGCTTTACATATGTAAATGGTAAACATGGGTAGAAAAACAAAGCTAATGAGCAAACCAGTACATTTTGAGAAGCTCAAATTGCCAGAGAGTTCTTCCTTATATTGAGCTGGAATCAATTTACTGTAAGTTGCATTTAATTTTCCTCAGAGAGGAATGAGATTGAATTCCTAGCAACTCATATATAGATGATAGGATACAAAATTAACTTTACATTGTGTCTGATGTAACTATGGCAGCAGGGAACAACATTCAAATAGATTAGAGATTATTACCTTGCAGTTGCAAATTTTAACTGAATTTAAAGTAGTTGCTAACCTAGATCATAGTATTTCCTTAATACCTTACAATAACATCTTTTTTTACTGAACTATAAATCCAGCAACTTCATGTATCAAAGAAACTGTGCCCTATATAATCTTTCTACCCAATACTCAACAAGGTGTCTAGGCACTTGGCATATGGTGAATAAATAAATGAATGCATGCCAAATCTAATGACATAATATCACATGGTTGACACCTCAGAGGAGGAGTCATTATCTTTTGAATTTTACATTTAATTATGTAGGCTTGGCCAAGTTTATTGGTATCAGCATTAATACAAAGAAAAAATATAGGAAAATTACTTTTCAACTCATATGCACATAGTTTGGAGTCATACAGGGTAGAGTCAAATAACTCCCAATAACTCAGTTTACTCTAATGGAGCACCCACAGACTTCACAGAATCGATATCCATTCTGAATGCTGAGATCATCGAGGTACACTTATATTTATAAGGCATTATGTAATGAGCAACATAAGAAGGTACATGCAATACCTCTTACAAGACTATATCTATAACATTTATTAGTTGGAAAAATTAGTACGTAAAGGCATAAACCCTCAGCTCTCTAAATAAACCCCACTATTCATGGTTACTTGCTCCCTTTGGGATACTGACAACCCAGTTTCATTACACTTCTAGAAAACCTCCACAGCAGCTCATTTTACCAGCTTCCGGCAAGAGATGTTTTCTTATGAGCAATTCCTACTTTCACCTCAATTACCCTAAGATCTCAGAGTGGTAGAATGAGGACATTGTATCCAATTTAAGGATCTGTAAACCAAATTAACACAAAAGAAAGTAAATCAGGAGAAGAGTGAGCCCCGCCTAGTCTTCAAAGTTAAAGATTTTGTTTTTTCATTTAATTATTCTTTTAGAATGAACAAATTTACGGTGTGGATGCATACTAATACCAGCGACAAATGCAGGTGATGAAAATGTAGAGACAAGGCAACTATCTTGGGAAAACAGACACATAAACCCAGAGGAATAGTTTCAGAATCCGTTGAAAAGTGGAAGGTCTGATATGTTCAAAATACCATACATATGTTACTAAACTTTCTTCTTTAAAGCACATTTCCATACTTAGTTGGACTAAATAATCATTAACTACTTTTTAACCTCAAAACGATATGATCCTATCTTGCTCCATTCCACAAAATCGCCATGAGATGAACACGGCAGGCATTGTTGATCTGTAGTAAATAGATCTTAAATTGAAGATTTAATAAATTGCATAACTTACTTCAAACCACACAGCTACTTAAAAGTGAAGCCAAGTAAGATGTTAACTTGATTTGAGTCTTAATTCATTATTTTATTATTTAATGTCTCTCATTTATGTTTCATGAAAGAAAATCACCAGCTATCAACTTGATTTGAGTCTTAATTCATTATTTTATTATTTAATGTCTCTCATTTATGTTTCATGATAGGAAATCATCAGCTATTTCATTTCATAGACTGAAATTTCATTCTGGTGGTATGTTTACAAAGCAGCCTATTGAATAAACAAGACTTGTTCCCCAAATGATGCAGTATTTGCTGCTCTGCTAGTAAAATTTTTCTGCTTCCTCTCTTGGCATCTTACATGCACAATTATGAACCTAAATATGACTAATATGGCTAAATATAACTAATATTCCACAGAATTAAAAGACTTACATTGTAGGTGTTCTCAAAATGTTTATAGCGCAGTCCATTCTGAAGACAGGAAGATCTATTACATGACTAGTTCTAGGTACATAGGAAATGTCCAGATATTGAATTGTTGAATTCATTTCTGTGGCAACAATGAAAATGGGTGTCACAGACTTCCAAATACAGAGAACATAATTGACCAAGTGTCCTTAAAACTGGCTTCTGAGCTCTTTACTTATGTTTACAAAGCAGCCTATTGAATAAACAAGACTTGTTCCCCAAATGATGCAGTATTTGCTGCTCTGCTAGTAAAATTTTTCTGCTTCCTCTCTTGGCATCTTACATGCACAATTATGAACCTAAATATGACTAATATGGCTAAATATAACTAATATTCCATAGAATTAAAAGACTTACATTGTAGGTGTTCTCAAAATGTTTATAGCACAGTCCATTCTGAAGCCAGGAAGATCTATTACATGATTTCTTTTCTTTAATAAAGTGTTTCTCCATAATATAAAAGGCATATATGATAATTGTTGTCAACTGTCAACTCCCCCTAGAGCACTGACCAGAAAAATCTATTGACTAAGCAAAGCTAATTGTACTAAACCTACTGCAGCAAGGAAGAGTACAACCTTGACTGAATCTTAGTGTCTTAGAAAAAGTAGGTCAAGTAGGATATTTACAGGTCTTTGGGGTCGGTTCTCAAGTGGTGTAAGCTGAATCTTTCAAGGAAGGGAATTGATTAGGATCAATCAAAGTTCATAATGTAATAGCTTAGTGAGGTGAAAGTCTTAAAGTGACTCTTGATAATGGAACTGTTATTTACTAAGCAAGCTCTTTACCCAGGTAAGCAGCCGATTGTTCTAACAGGAGAGCAATTTGTCCATATGAGTTAATTGTTTGGATATAATGGCCTTCAGAATTTTATAAAGCAACAAAGTTATGAATTGGTTTTACTGTCAATCTTCCTGGAATAGTATTTCCTAGAATAATGGGAGTAACTCAGGAGCTCTTCCCGGCTTCAATCTCAGTTTTGTTCCTCAGATCCCAGGTTCATGGAACATGTCTGGACCACCCGATTTACTTACATTTTAAATATGATCTGTGATTATTGCTTACGCTTTAAAGGACATTTCATCTAGGGGCCTCCAATGAAAGTAGCACACACTTTTATTATCAA
>NW_007775104.1:0-3855 GCF_000696425.1 Galeopterus variegatus | reverse complement strand
CAAGACTTGCCTTCTTTACTTTCTATAATTTCTCCTATATCCCTGCTCAGTTCTCAGAATCCTCTGGGTCAAATTCATTCTCACTCCCCCTGGTATTCCATGTACTCTGTCCTTTTCAATTTTTTTCCAATCTCTACTTCATACTGCATGTTTTAGTAATCTATTGCTGGCAGAACAAACCACCCCAAGTTTTGTGGCTTAAAATAACAACCACTTTGTTTACTTGACTGTAATCTGGGTGAGGCTCAGCTGGGAAGTTCTTCTGCTGGTCTTGCTGGTGGTCACTCATGTGTCTGTATTCAATTGGCAGGTCAGCTGGAGGCTGGGCTCAGCTGGGGAGACTGAGACAGTTGGGATTCTCTAGACCCAAATTGTATATTCTTGCCATCTTCCCTAGGTGAGAAGGACAAGAGAGGAAAGGTTATCTGGTAAGGCTGAAATCATAGCTGACCTGTTCAGCCAGAGCTGGCCTTTGGAGGAGATGCAGTGTCTGCTTAAAGATGCTACCTGAAGCCATGAGATAGGAGGAGGAACATCCTGGCTTCGCCCTTCTTCCAACAGTCTGCAGAACTTCTTTTAATATTTCTTGTGATGTCACCAAAATGGTAGAATAGAAATCCCAGACTCATTCTTGTGTCAGTCTCTACCCCAAGCCAGCACAGCCCAGTGCTAAGAGAGATCCCCTCAGCTGGGGACTTCCACCCTGAGGGTAAAAAAGAGTGGAGCCTGTCAGGGCTTCTCAGTGGAAGTCAGCTGACATGGAGCCTGGGAAATGCAACCTGCAGGAACCAGATCCCCATGACACGTGTACAGCAGGAGAAGCACAAGGACAAGGATCCGATCTCAGGGCACACAAGCATGCGGCTGGCACCACAGGCAGGCATAGACCCAACTTCATTAAAATATGCCAGGCTGCTTACCAGATGGCAGTGCCAGTTAACATGATCCACATCCTTGCCAACATTTAGCATTATCCACCTTTCTAATTTTTGAAATTAATGGGCCAAGGAGCATGCCAAAAACATCACCTCCATGTGGGTGGCCCACCACAGCCACCACAATAACCATGGCCTCCGCGAAAGCAGCTAGATGCCACATCCACCATGCAGATGGTCTGCCAGCTACTGGAGTGCATTGACACAGGACGGTCACCAGGAGAGATAAAGAAAAGAAGAGGATGTCTCTCTCCACAAAGCCCATTTCAGAGAGACAGAAGAAGCATCTGCTCTATGATAATATTGGGGGACCTGATCATACCTCTCAGCATTGGACAGATCATCTAGGCAACAAATCAACAGAGTAACCAGTATTCTTTCAGAAGGAGAGAAGAAATCTAGGGTAATTGGAGGGAGGAAGGAGAGAGGGATGGGAAAGATTGGACAAGCGGCATAAAGAATAATTACGATTTGTAACAATATATATGCTAGTAATATTGATTTGTTCAACACATCTCAATATTGAACCCCAAAAATATGTATAATCAATTTTGATTCAATAAAATTTTTTTTAAATGGAATCTTGTTGTAATTTGCATTTCTCAACTGCTGGTGAGGTTGAGCATCTCTTCAAACACTTGTCAACTATTCAAATTTCTGCTTCTGCAAACTACCTTTTCTTGGTTTACAAATATTTCTTATATAATCTAGCTATTAATCTTTGTCAGATTTAGATATAGCAAATATTTTCCATCTGTTCACTTTGTGACCTTCATCTAAAAAGAAGTCTCTAATTTTTATGTAGTCCATCTTTTATTATTATTATTTTCTGTAGGGCTTTGCATATCTTGTTAAGTCTACCCCCGCTTATCAGCTCTATGGCCGTGTGCAGGTCACATCCCCTCAGTTTTCTGTGTGGCAATTCTATAAGCTGATAACTGCAGAGAGGGAGGGGGAAACTTGGTTGTTTCTCCAGATTTCCTACTTGGCCCAATTTTGAGCTATTGTCTCAGGGAGATGTTCTCTGCCTCTGTTTCCCAGGCTAAGTACTCATCACTAAAGAAGACTTTGTTATCTGGGGTGTTAACTTCCCAGAGAGCATACTAGACACTGTCATCACAAACAACAGCACAGCTGAAAACAGCAAGGCAGGTTATGAAAGAAAGATGCACATAACAAAACCGGTTTCCAAGCCAGGTACCTCTCAGGGAACTGCAAGAAAAGGAAATAAATAAAATGTTGAAAGTTAACATTTCTCAGTTCTTGCCTTACTCAGGTGTCATGTCTCAAGGGGATATACATGCCTCAAGTTTGTTTTCCTTCCCATAATTTTTTAAAAGTGTTCAGAAAGTGATACATTTCATGGTTGTGGAGAGAAGAGCGAGCCTTGGCCTCAGATGTCAGACAGATGGCAGCCGGCATGCCATGCAGCTGATTTCAGACAGACGCCAGTCTGACACGAAGCTACCTGATCTTTCATAAGTGGCCCCACCTGTTGGAGCTGCAGTTTCACCCTGGCCTGGAAAATGGGATTTATCATGTACACCTTTCCTTAAGAAGCTTCAGTTGGAGACTGGAAGTGGAAGAGCTTTGCAACTTTAACTGTTTTCTTAAAGCACCTACTGTGTGCTAGGCACTGGGCATGCTTTTTCTCATTTAATCCTCACAACCACCACCACAGGAGGGATTTATTATTCCCATTTTACAGGTGGGAAGACAAAGAGTTAGAGGTTCAGAGAGATGAGGTAACTTTCCCAGGCTCAAACAGCTAGGATTGCTATGCCCCTGCCCTTAGCTGGACTGGAAACATAGAGCTATTTAACTTGGGGAAACCAGCTCTTCTATTTGGTAGTTTTCAAGTTCTTTCAGACTGAAACACCACTCTTTTCTGCCCTGGGAACCAGGTTAGAAACAAATTGCAGATGGTGCTTCCCAGGTCTTCTCAGGGGACCCTCCCCCACGGCATAGGTGGCTCTTGAAGCCCTGGAAGCCCCAGGGATCCCCAAACCCAGCTGCTGAGGCTTGGGGGGAGGGCCCCCTGAGACAGCTGTGAAGTGGTTCCTATAGCTCCGAGCAAGTGGAAAGGGCTGGGAGGACCTCGCCTATCCCAAGGCACAGAGGCAAGTGACAGCCCCAGGAGCTGCAGCTTCCCATTGACACAATAGGATCACAGCCTCAGTGATATGTGGGGAGGGGTGTCACCCAAGAGCAAGGCTTCCCCTGACTCCACAGCCCTTCCTTGCACTTCCAGGAGATGAAACTGCCTGCAACTCCCTGGATGCGCACAGGATGAGGGTGCCGAGAGCACAGCCTGGGTGTCTGAGGGTGTGGTGGGGTGACCTGGAATAAACACAGCCATGGACAAATGCTGTCATAGCTACCCTTGGGGATCACCTGCCAGCTTAGGCTAAGGGTCTTCTCGACCCAGGTTTGTATCAGCTGAGGAACAAGGCATCAGGTGACTCCAGGAGCAATGGATCTCCTTTCCTTGCTTAGAAAACAGCTATTGAGTCACAGAATGTCAGAGCTGGAAGGAACCTCGGAGATGGTCACACGGCACCTGCCTTATGGTGCACATGGGAAAACCAGCTCAGAGAGGACGAGCAAGATTGCACAGCACAGCAGCTGCCGCCCTGGACCTGCATTCCCAGTGGTGCTGTCTGCTTCAGTGATTCCTAGGAGTCTCCATGACAAATGCCCTGAGACCTCTGCTGGATTTAGGGGCTGCAATGAAAGCGGGGTGCCGCCCTGGACCTGCATTCCCAGTGGTGCTGTCTGCTTCAGTGATTCCTAGGAGTCTCCATGATAAATGCCCTGAGACCTCTGCTGGATTTAGGGGCTGCAATGAAAGCGGGGTGTTCCTCTAGATTTTGAAAACTTAAGGGCATAGCCCACTTGTTTTTCAAATGTCACCCTAATT
>NW_007775103.1:0-3856 GCF_000696425.1 Galeopterus variegatus | reverse complement strand
ATGGTTAATACTAAAGCAGGTAATATGGTCACTCCTACCAAAGGTGATGAAACCAGGAGTGGTCAGATGCCTCCACTCTCAGAACCGGGCCACCATGGTGGCTGACATGTAGGGTCAAATGTTAAAGTCGAGCTGCCTGTGACAAACAGAGGCTCCCTCAGTTCACTTTAACCAAAGATGCTTGTGGTCAAACTGGAACTGCAACGTCCCAGAGGCCCATGAATACCTCTTTCTACATGTCTGCTCAGCTCTCATTTCACTCACAATGTCCTCTCCTTATGCTCTGACCTTAATTAATTAGCTATTTCCCCCAACTGGATAGCACTTTATGCCTCACAAAACACAGGCCAAGCTGCAACTGGGCACTGTTGGGTCAAAAGCCCAAGTCTGATACAATGCAGGTTCCTCTCTGAGCTGGGAACTGAGAGTGTAGTAATTTCAGCAAGATGAAAATGGCATGTGATAAGCACACTAGCTGGCAGATACAGTGCAGGTTGCCACCTCTGAAGCATTACAACAGATTTATAATGTTGCATGCCCTACATGACAGGAGTTTTCACTCAAGTATTAAGTCATAACTCATTGGTTACTCTTGAATTTTGTCCATCTGATTTCCAGCAAAACTTTGGTTTTGATATGTGATAAGCACACTAGCTGGCAGATACAGTGCAGGTTGCCACCTCTGAAGCATTACAACAGGTTTATAATGTTGCATGCCCTACATGACAGGAGTTTTCACTCAAGTATTAAGTCATAACTCATTGGTTACTCTTGGATTTTGTCCATCTGATTTCCAGCAAAACTTTGGTTTTGATAGATAAAGTCCCTATTTTGCTTTCTTATTTTGATAACTTGCATTTTCAGTAGCCAGTTGACTGAATTCCTTTAAAGGGCTCTAAGACTTGGAAAAGCCCAGTTCCTCTGGTGCATAAGAAGAATTCTTGATCTTGGGAAGAGGAGTGTTTCTAGTTAGACCCCCCAAAATCTGATGCCCCCAAAAAGGAAGATTATAGTAAGAAAGATTTTCATAAGATGACATCACAGGAAGGGAAGTCAAGGCTCTTCAATAAAGATTATGGAAGTTATGACCCCTCCCCCATGTCAGGGCACTTGCCTGGAAAACTGTCCTTCCTTAGTACTCTCAGGTAGTTTAGAAGTGACACTACAATGTAACTTGATGTTTTACTAAGTTGACTCTCAGGACTGTTTGTTGCCCTCTGGATGTGTGTGCATGTGTAGAGTTTGGGTCCACATTTACTGCTGAAGCATGCATTCCATTTATGTAATCAGCTGTGTTAATAAATGTCACAGATTTTAGATAAAATTACAAAAGAGAAAGAGTTAGAGAACTTTAACCAACTAAGGAAAGCAATTTTCTTTGTTCTTCTTCTTCTTTTTTTTTTTTTTGTCTAAATTATTTAAAATGTGATACTCAGAATCAGATATATTAGGGTTGGCCACAAAAGAAGCAGATTTCAGAGTACAACAGGAAGATAAAAGACCATGAGGTAAAATGAGTGATGCCAGGTGAAGAAAAAGAAGCAAGCCCATTCCATAGCCTGGCTCATTAGTCAGTTAGATGCTGACAAATTGGAAAGACAATTCTTTTTGACTTCACAACATAAGGATAAAGAAAGAACTAGGCATGAGTACTCAAGTAAAGCTGGACTTAATTCATAGCTGTAGGTTTATTTTCATTCCAAGAAACCATAACCCAAAAGCAGTGGCATAGCGTGAAGCATTTAGCTACCCTCAACCTGAAAAGTACACCTTGTCCTTAGACTTACACTCTTACCAAACATGAGCACATTCATCTGTAAATATAATTTATAAACATAGAGATGAATGCATGCTTGCCTATATTTGCTATGTATACACACAAGAAGAAATTATAAAACTTCAGTCCTCAATTGTTAAGAATATCTTGTGTGTTATTCTGATTCTGTTAATACGTTAGTGCCCCCTTATCTACAGGACGTACATTTCAAGGCCCCCAGTGGACCCCTGAAATCATGGATAGTACCAAACCCTATCCTTGGGTACTTCAAAAAGTTTGTGGAAAATTTGAATTAAAAGGTAATAGGAATCTTTCCATGAACTTTTTGAATATCCTTGTATATACTATGTTTTTTCCTACACATACATATGATAAAGCTTAATTTAAAAATCAATCACAGTAAGAAGTTCACAACAATAATTAATACTAAAACAGAACAATTATAACAATATACTGTAATAGAAGTTATATGAATGTGTTCTCTTTCTCAAAATCTTATTGTGCTGTGGTTGTAACTTTTGCAGTTTGAGGTGTGACAGAATAACTAGCAAAGAATTTCTTTTTCTTTCTTCACAATTTCACAATCAGATGATTCATTGTTATGGCAGATCCTACCAACCTCAGCACAAGATTTCTTAAATTGAAAATTTTCACTTTTTCACTTAAAAGAAGCACTTTGCAGCTTCTTTTTAGCATATTCAAATTGCTAGCATTGTTACTCTTGAGATTTGGGGCCATTATTAAGTAAAATAGGGTTCCTTGAACACAAGCACTGTGATATGGCAGCAGTCAATCGGATAACCAAGAGGGCTATGGAATAATTAATGGGCGGGTGGCACTAGACAATGGGATGATTCACGTCCTGGGCCAGACATGTGGGATGGAGCAAGAGTGCATCAATTATCATCACACTACTCAGAATAATGCACAATTTAAAACTTACTGTTTATTTCTGAAATTTTCCTTTTAATATTTTGCACCACAGCTGACCACAGGTAACTGAAACTTCAGAAAGACAAACCATGGATAAGGAGGAACTACTATATTGCCATTACTATCATTTCTAACATAGGGAACTGCCAAAAAAAAAATCAAGCAGGAGAGAAGTGAGTACTGTAGATCCTAAAAGAGATTCAAGAAGCAGATTGCAATTGTAAAAGAAACCATTTAACATAATTTTCTCACATTCACAAATAGCAGCATGAATTCTGTACACATTAACAACAGCATGTGGTATATGTTTATAAAATGACATGCAGATTTAGCTGAAGTAAAGACTCTCATAATTATCATTTCAGTGGTGCTACCCAAAAAACTATTAGATGCAAACTAATACTATTAGATACAAGCTAAAATGATTAGATTAAACTATTAGATGTAAACGATAGATGACCATTCTACAATGTAGAATAGTCAAGGCAATTTTATCCTTTCCTCAACCACTAAGACGAGTTATAGAGAATTCCTGTGCTCAGTAGCTGTCTTCCACTGAGAGATGATGGGCGTGGAGGCTGAGCATGGTCGCCAGACCTGGAGTTTGGCTGCCTCAATTCAGTCTTGGTTCCTCACTACCGACTGGGTATCCTGGCCCAGCCACTTAACCTCTCCAAGCTTCTGCTTCCTCATTTGTAAAACAGAATAATAAGAGATCTACTTCAGTGTTGTAAGAATTAACTGAGGTTTTGCATGTAAAATAATTAACATACCACCTGACACACGGTAAGTGCCCAGCAAATATCAAGCACTGCCATCAGCTGTTTTACTTTCTCCTTAGTCTTTGGAAACTGTCTTCTCCAACCATACTTAGTCAAAGTGGCTACCAGGGCCAACTTTACACTGATGTGAAGACAATTCTAGAAAAATTCTTTCAGTGAAGACATACTGCAGAATATGTGATCTTTGGAAACTGTCTTCTCCAACCATACTTAGTCAAAGTGGCTACCAGGGCCAACTTTACATTGATGTGAAGACAATTCTAGAAAAATTCTTTCAGTGAAGACATACTGCAGAATATGTGGTGTTTAATTATTAGCAGCCTGCAAAACTCTTCTTTGTTTAGGCTCACCAGAATGTGGAGCA
>NW_007775102.1:0-3856 GCF_000696425.1 Galeopterus variegatus | reverse complement strand
GCAGTCAACATGTCAACCAGGACCACATTCATCTGAAGGTCTGACTGGGGCTGGAGGGCCCACGTCCAAGAAAGCTCATTCCAAGGGCTGCTGGCTGGAGACCTCAGTTCCTCACCACATTGGCCTTTTCATGGAAGGTGGCTTTTCTCAGAAGGAGGGATCCAAGAGATGGAAGAGCAGAAGGCACAATGTCTTCTTTGGCCTCACCTTGGAAGTGACATGCCATCCCTTCTGCCATTTTCTATTGGTCACACAGACCAACCCTGATGCCGTGTTGGAGGGAACTCCATGACGATGTGATTTCAGGAGGTAGGGATCATTGGGGGCCACTTGGAGGTGGCTACCACATCCTGCATCCCCACAGCCCCCTATCCTCACCTTCCACTGGACACTAACTAATGCCTGTCTCAGATTCCTGCTGCCAGGGAACCCCAGGTGATGACATATGCTCAACTGGACCAGTGGGCCTTCACATGCAGGACAGCCCATGCTGTGTCCCCATGGTCCACAGAGCCCACAGATGAGTCCAGCCTTACATGGCTCTTGCCAAACACTGATCCCAGGCCCACTTGGTTCATTCACCTGAGGAAACAGGAAATCACTCTAGGAAAAGCCTAAAGCAGCCATGTGAGGGCTTCTCCTTGGAATCATCCTGGTTTGGCAAACCAGCTACTCAGCTCTCTTGGAGACAACTCTGGAACTTGGAACACCTAGGAGATTTATTAACCAGATGTTTTCTTCCATTATTGACCAGCTCCTTGGAGAGACTATGTTGTAGTTGCTTCCAGAGACCCAGCTTCAGTCACTTGGCTTTTTCCAGAGACCCAGTACAGTCACCTGTCTGTTTCCAGAGTCCCAGCTTCAGCCATCTGGCTGTTTGCAAAGACTCAGCTACAACTGCCTGGCTGTTTGCAGAGACCTGTTACAATTCTCCAACTAATTTAATGAAACTTGAAGTTTTTCATATCATTGCAGATGTCTTCTGTGAATCCCCCAATTTTTTCCTCTTTCCAGCCTATAGAAAGCATTTATCTATTATATGATTTTATGACTTTGTCTTTTCTGAACACTTCATATC
The DNA here is from genome assembly GCF_000696425.1 of Galeopterus variegatus. Taxonomy (NCBI): domain Eukaryota; kingdom Metazoa; phylum Chordata; class Mammalia; order Dermoptera; family Cynocephalidae; genus Galeopterus; species Galeopterus variegatus. The sequence continues at coordinate 2,778 of NW_007775102.1, read as the reverse complement.
AGTGGAATCACACATTGTACAGCCTTATGTATCTGGCCTATTTCACTTAACATGTTTTAAAGTTTCATCCATGTTGTAGCATGTGTCAGTGTTTCATACTCACATATATTATTCATGTATATTATTAAGACATATTAATATTTATTTACAAAGAGATTTATGTCAAGGAATTGAGTTGCAGAAAGTTGGTCTGGTTTGCCTGAAATCCATAGGGCAGGCTGCAAACAAGGTGGAAGGTGATACTGTCACCTGGAGGCAGAATTTCCTCTTCCTCAGGGAAACATTTGTCTTGCTCTTAAGGCCTATCAATGTATTGGATGCGGCCCATCTACATTATTAAGCGTAATCTCTATCTACAGTCAATGGATTGTAGATGTTAACCACATCTACAAAAATACCTCCACAGCAACACCCAGACTTGTGTTTGGTTGAATAACTGGATACTAAAAGTGGGCACAAAGAACTAACCACCCACAGGGACAATCTCTGTAATGAAAGATTTGTAACGTTAATTGCATCTGCAAAGTTTCTTTCCCATGTGATATAATATATGTACAGGTTGCAGAGACATCTGGTGCATTAGTCCATGGACATCTTTGGTGGGAGGGACATTCTCCCTACCACGGTGACCCTCAGAGGTCAGGTCCAGGGGAATGGTGGGGGCTGAAGGAGGCCAGCAGTTCCCAGGACACCATGCTTAGAAGGGCCCAACACTTGGTTTAATGCTCAGCTGTCACTGACTTGAAATTCTTCATCATTTTGAGCAACGGGCTCCACATTGTCATCAGCACTGGACCCCACAACCTATGTAGTCAGTTTTGGATTGAAGTGCAGAAAGGGCAGAGATCTGGGACAAAGCATCTGAAAATGAACTGCAACAATTGAGAGATAAGAAGGAAAGGACCTCTGGACAAGAGAAGGAGGAGTAGGAGAGAGGTGTGTCCTAGAAGCCTGGAGAGGATGCACAGTCCCCTTCCTAGTGGTCTCAAAAGAAGGACAAGTGAGATAAACAAAACAAAACAATAAGGTCCACTGGATTTAGCAACAGTGCAGAGGACACTGGTGGCCTGAGTGAGGGCTGGCCCCAGGGGGCTGAGTGGGGAAGCAAGATTTCTATGGGGGAGGTGAGAGTGTGAAGAGGTGAGAAAGTGCAGAGAAGTCAGCAGATAACTCAGGAGACCTCTGTGAAGGGACGAGAGAGGGAGAGAATGTGTCAGGAAGGAGAGGTCAGGTCAAAGAAAGGTTTTTGTTTGATTGTTTGGACACATTTGCTACCATTTTGAGTCTTTTTTTTAAAGTAATTTTTAATGACACAAGAGATTCATGAACCCGTCCTCCATGGACGGAGAGAGAGAGAGAAAAAACCCTCAACCAATAAGGCTTTTAAGAACTCCTCCAATCCAATCCCCTTCTCATGTACTTCCTCAAGTTAGTTTGGGGTATACACTCCCCAACCCGGGCTGGGCTCTTAACAAACATATAGACCAGGGTTTCCTCCCCCTCCCCAGCCTGCCATTTGGGGATGGATGATTCTCTGCTGTGGGTGGCTGTCCTGTGCACTGTAGGATGTTAAGCAGCCTCCCCGGGATCTACCCACCAGATGCCAGTAGCGTTTACCTCTCATACTCCCCATTTCCAAGTTTGGACAACCAAAAATGTTTTCAAATTGCCTTCGTCTTTTTGGGCTGCTATATCAAAATACCATAAAATGGGTGGGTTATAAACAATAGATATTTATTTCTTGCTGTTCTGGATGTTGGGAAGTCCAAGATCAAGCTATCTGCCGATTTGGGGTCTGGAGATGCCCCTAACTCGTAGACAGTCATCTTCTGGCTGTGTGCTCACATAGTGCAATGGGCAGGGGTCTTTGGGTGTTCTCTTTTTAGAGCACTAATCCCATTCATGAGGGCTCCCTCAGGAGCTAATCATGTCCCAGAGGTCCACAGCCCATCACCCTGGAGATGAAGATTTCAACATAAGGATATTGGGAAACACAAATATTCAGACCATAGCACAGATGTTACCAAATATCCCCTAGGATGGGAACCATTATATCCCACAGTTGAGATTGATTATCTTAATTACTATAGATTGTACTCAAAGAAAATGTACATTTTAAATACACAATTGAAATCCTATGATATTGGATCCCCCCACTTTTCTCCTACTTAACAATTAATTTGGGGAATTATTTATTGTCAGTACATACAAATTTAAAAAGAAAGAGGTTTGAGTTTACTTCAGTGTTGCAAAAGAATGTAACAACAATAGAAACTAACATTTATTAAGTGCTTAAATCCTTCCACAAGCTATTTTAAGAACTTTCTATAAGTAACCTCATTTAATTTGCATGTAGGGTTGATATGATTATGCCATTTTACATACAGGGAAACTGAGGCATGGAGAGGTTTTTGTTTTGTTGGGTTTTTTTTAAGTTTCTTCAAGGTGACTTAGCTAATTCAGCTATGAAATTATGCAGGCAGTATTTGAACTTAGGCAGGCTGTCCCTGGCATAGGAGGAGAGATATAGGAGAGGGTATAGTCTATGTAGAGAGGTCCCAAGGAGCAGAGGAAAAGGGATCTTTCCAATAGATCTTTCTGGAATAATAGGATTGCCCTGTTATTGGCAATGTCCAATATGAAAGGCACATGTGGCTGTTGAGTACTTCAAATAAAATAGTGGGCCTGAGGGGAGTAAGATGGCGTCGGGTCTGAGAGGCCGCGCCAGGAGACAGCGTGATCCTGTGAGCCGTGCGCTGTGATACCAGAGTATTGATT
>NW_007775101.1:0-3856 GCF_000696425.1 Galeopterus variegatus | reverse complement strand
AACACTTTCATCATCCCGAAGGGTTCCTTCTTGCCTGTTTGTAGTCAATCATCATTCAGTTCCAGCTCTAGACAACCGCCGATCTGCTTTCTGTCTCTACAGTTGTTCCATTTCTGACATTTCATATGAATGAGGTAATAAAATATGCCATCTTTAATGTCTGGCTTCTTTAATTAGCCTAATGGTTTTGAGGTTTATCTGTGTTGTAACATGTATCAGTAGTTCTTTCCTTTTCATCTCTGAATAATATTCCATTTTATGGTTATGCTACATTTTGTTTATCCATTCATCAGTTGGTGGATGTTTGGATTGCTTCTACTTTTTGTCTATTATGAATATTGCTATTATGAATATTTGGGTACAAGTGTTTGTGTGGATACATGTTTTCAGTTCTCCTGGGTATATACCTTGGAATATAGTTGCCGGGTCATATGGTAACTATATGTAATTTTTTGAGGACATACCAAACTGTTTTCCAAAGCAGCTGCACCATTTTACATTTCCATCAGAAATGTATGAGAGTTCCAATTTCTCCACACTCTTATTAACTCTTGTTATTGTCTGTCTTTTTGATGATAGCCAATCTAATAGGTGAGAAATAGTATCTTGTGGTTTGGATTGGCACTTTACTAATGGCTAATGATGCTGAGCATCCTCATGTGTTTATTGATCATTTATATATGTCTCCTTTGGAAAAATGTCTATTCAGCTTTTTTGCCCACTTTTTAATTGAGTTATGTGTCTTTTCATTATGGAGTTGTAAGATTTCCTTATATATTCTGGGTACAAGTCCCATAACTGATATGTGCAAATATTTTCCTGCATTTTGTGAGTTGTTTTTTCACCTTCTTAATGGTATACTTTGAAGTAGAAAAGTTTTTGATTTTGGTGAAGTTCAATTTATCTAACTTTTTACTTTGTTGTTTGTGATTTTTAGTGCCATATCTAAGAATCCACTGCCAAATCCAAGGTCACGAAGATATACTCTTGTGTTTTTCTCTAAGAGTTTTATTGTTTTAGTTCTTGCTATTAAGTCTTCAATACATTTGAATTAATTTTTGTATATGGTATGAGTTTGAGAGTCCAACTTCATTCTTTTGCATGTGGATATTCAGTTGTACAGTACCATTTATTGAAAAGACTATACTTTCCCTGTTGAATTGCATGGGGATTCTTATTGAAAATCAATTGACCATGATGTAAGGGTTTATTTTTGACTCTTAATTCTGTTGCATTGACCTATATGTCTTTGCTTATGCTAGTACAACCTGTCTTGATTATTAGAGCTTTGTAGTACAATTTGAAATTAGGAAGTATGAGTTATTTGACTCTGTTCTTTTTCAGCATTTCTTTGGCTATTCTGACTGGTTCCCTTATATTACCATATAAATTTTAGGATCAGCTTGCCATTTTCGTATGAAGGCCTGGTGGGGTTTTGATGGGAATATATTTAATATGTGTACCAATTTGGGGAGTACTGCCTTCTTTGCAATATTAAGTCTTCCATTCCATGAACGTGGGATGTCTTTTCATTTGTTAGGTTTTCTTAATTTATTTCAACAGTCTTTTGTAGTTTTCAGCATTGAATTTACTCCTAAGTATTTTATTCTTATTGATGCTCTTCCAAATGAAATTGTTTTCTTAATTTCATTTTTGCATTGTTCATTGCTAGTGTATATGGCTGACTTTTTTTATATTGGTCTTGTATCCTGCAACCTCGCTGAACTTGTTTATTAGTTCAACTAGTTTTCTAAATGTATTCCTTAGGACTTTCTTAATAGAAGATAAGATAGTTTTACTTCTTCCTTTCCAATGGATGCTTTTCATATCTTTCTTTTTTTTTTGTCTAATTGCCTTAGCTAGAACCTCCAGTACAATGTTGAATAGAAGTCTGAGAAGCAGACACCATTGTCTTTTCCCTGATATTAGGGGAAAGCATTCAATCTTTCACTATTAAATATAATGTTAGCTGTGGGTTTTTCACAGATGCCCTTTATCAGATTGAGAAGATTCTTTTCTATTCCTAGTTTATCGAATTTTTTTAATCATAAAAAGATGTTGTATTTTATTAAATACTTTTTGCATTTATGGAGATAGTCATGTGGTTTTGGTCCTTTTTAAGTGACATTTTAAAAAGACTTGGAACCCACATATCTTGCAAAAGGATGTTTTATTCAGTCATTAGATAATTCACTTTCTAAATTTCTGTGAAGTTATCAAAAATCTTTACCAAGTCTTATCAAATGAATATAAATTATGCCTGCTACTCTTTCACCCCATTTAACCTAATATATTCAGAAGTGGTTGTGAGAATGTAAATATTATTAATATCAATGCACCTTTGCCGGTAGAAAATTTTGATAAAATGCTCTAAATATTTTTTGTCAATATCTCTGCATTGTACACAGAACTCATTCAATTTTTGGAAAATGCCTCGTGTATAATAACCTAAGTGGCAAAGCCAGCCCTAAGTGTCAAAGTCATCTAACAAACTTTCTTTCAGAAAAAAGTCTGTTTGCACTTTTATATCAACAACAACTACCACAACAACATGTTTATATATGGCCCCATGGCAACCATCACTTCTGAGGGAACATTCACAGGATATGAGTTGGTTGCACTTTCTCATACACAACAGTTTTTAAAAGTTTAACACACTGGATTCCATAATATTTCCAATTTAATGGCAACATCTAAAGGCTATGAATGCCAGGAATCACTTTTCTAGCAACTAAAACATTTATTAATAAGATAGCATTATCAAGTTAATGTCTAAAAATGAGGCTATGAGTAATAAGGTTACTGTCTCTTTTCTTCGCAGTAGCTCTCTATATGGAGGTATGTTTATGTATGATTTGAAACTTAAACTCTAATCCACTCAAATAAAATGTTTGGAAATCCATTCCAAGTTGCATTCCTAAGCGGTCTTTGCACATCAGTCTTACCAGTAATACCACTTTCTTTTCTGTAATTGTAGGCAAATTATTTACTGGGAATGATTGACAATGTCAATTAATCTGTTAGGTATATTACTCATCTACATTTCTTGCCACAATGTGAAAAATATCTCCTGCCATCTCAAGCAGCCTATGAAATAAAGAAGTTTCTTCTATAATGTGGTGTATATGTGCCTGAAAACCTTGCATACCATAAAAGTCACACAATAAAATAACAGGTTTTTGGGAGCTTAGCCCTCACAACTTAGACAACTTTCTAAGAAGTACGTTCACAAAAATAATTGACGTCTGGGGAGATATATGATACGTACAGGCAGGCTGCCACAGGAGATATAAAAATGAATGAAAAAAAAGGGTAGAAATATTGTCAACCTTTTAATTAAAGCAGGGCTGGCTCCAGATCTAAGTAGGGCTTGGGTCAGTGGGGCTTGGGTGGCAGTGTAAACTTCCAGAAACCAAGAATCACAAAATCCTGGGGGTGTATTTCTCAGAAGAGGTGACCCTCAAAAAAGGCACTTGTCTGAAGATATCTTAAAATATAGTACAACCAATACCACAGTGGAACTGAAGGCTTTTTTTTTCTTAGTGAAGGTTATAATTTTACTTTTGCTATTGTGACTCCCCTTGCCTTGAAGAAATCTCATATAAAACAACAAGCCTAACACATGTTAAGAAAAATTATCTGAAACTTATAAATAAGGCAAAGGGAGGGCAGCATATTCTTTTGATACTGCATTGGAGCATTGTTTAACTGGTCAAGGATTATTCAATTATCTAGAGAAATGCACCTTCATTTAACTTGCTATTCACTCTTGAACAAAAGCCCAGATTATGTGAAGTTACATGATCATTTGTAGATTTTTATGCAGTACAGAAGAATATGCTAAAGTTATGATTTT
>NW_007775100.1:3646-3857 GCF_000696425.1 Galeopterus variegatus | reverse complement strand
CAGGCCACCCTCTCACCGGCGGTAGTGCTCCCTCCCCTTGTTTCCTTCTTGCCAAGCACTCCCCGTCCTCAGCTCCTGGCACTGGCTGTTCCTGCTGCCTGGAAGGCTCTTCCCCATGTCCTTGTAGCTCACTCCTCTCCTCCTTCAGTTCTGCTTAACTGCCACCTTTTTAGGGATTTTTATTTCTTACCATATGATGTAAAATGTCACC
>NW_007775100.1:0-1360 GCF_000696425.1 Galeopterus variegatus | reverse complement strand
AAAAATAATATATCTAATGATGCAATAGAATGTAAAAGTTACCTGAATTTTTAAGATGATATCTGAGATATTATTCCAAAATGCCCAGGCATCAGCTTTTATTCCCCTTTGCCAGGGTAAATTTCTTTATGGGAAAATTTGAGAACTGCATGTTCACACCATCTAGAAGGGACCTAGGCTTAAGGACAAATTGCTGGAACCAGAATCACATGGACTCTGCAGTGGAAGGGAGAGGTTAGAGCCCGGGTGCAGAGCAAATCCCTCCCTGCACTGCATCCTTCTCCGATGCCAGGCTCCAAGGGCACACAAGGCAACTGGTCAGTTGGAAAGATTATCCAGAGACAAGATATGGCCTTCTCATCTACCAGCAGGTGGACATGTCAAAAAGCAAGCCTTTCTCCATGTTTCAAATGAGATGATTAACCTGCCTTCCCCCCCACCCCCCCAAAAAAGATTTTGGCCAATGAAAATATAAACAGTACCAATATACATAAGCAAATGTATGCTAATATCAACTACGTTCATTTAGCTTCACACACATACTTAAAAGCACAAATTTATAGCATGCTAATTTAGCAGTATTGCATTTGAAACAATTGTACTCACGTGTCTTGTGTGCATCTCATCTTGCTGCTTCCCCATCTCCTGACTTGCTTCTCTGACTCCAGCCGTGTTCCAGGGCCCAGCAATTCCTTCCCATCTAAATGGATGGACAGGTTTTTTTTCAGTTTGTGCAGACACCTGGATGAAAATCTCATCCCAAGCCATAAGAACCCGTTCACATTTTTCTTAGGAAATCGTATTTTTGTATGTGTCTTACAGGTATTTATTTGAAATCTCTACAACATTGTCATTTATGGTATTGCTCTTAAAAATGATCCTTAAACTTTAAAATTTTCTTACATTTAACACATGAAATTACATGGCCATGCACACAGGAGTTGTACGGGAATACAATTAAAGTGTTATAATTTAAACTGTTAAAATTTAGACCTTTTTAAAAATCAATTCTGTCACTGACCTCAAAAATTTTTCAAAATTAGCATTGCTTAAGGTATTTTCAGGCAAATGTGTCTTTTCAAAATATGTCTTTATTATTTAAAATCAAATAATTGAGAGCAGACCCTGTAATATTAAAATTTTTATTCTCTAAGTAATAATTGTTTGAAGAAAAAAAGAAAAACTCACCTTCCAATCAGTCATATACGTTAACTACTTTTCTAGTGCAAAATTTTACCTCTGGAACCCAAGAGTTCAAAATGGACTCATGTAACTATTAATGATTCCAAATTAGGTTAGATCCTCACAGTTGGATGAAATCAGCCATGGCATAATAATTAATTTCTCTTCCCCCTATTCC
>NW_007775099.1:2280-3857 GCF_000696425.1 Galeopterus variegatus | reverse complement strand
TCTCTGTCTCTCTCTCTCTCTCTCTCTCTCTCGCTTTCCCTCTGCAACAATATCTCCACTTCTAATTTAACACCATAGCATTCATTCTAGTTTAGTCTAGTTTTTTTTCCTCCATATCTGTCACTCCCTTCTCTGACAGTGAGGGACCTGGCCCCCATTATCTTTAATATCTTTACTTATTTAATCAGTTCCCCTATCTATATCTCAATCTTACCTATGTCCTCTTACCGACACCACCCTATCTCGGGTGCCCTCTCTTCACTGTCTTGGGCTCTGGTACCTGAGGCCAGAACACTGCCCTCTGTGGACACTCCTTAACCTGCCATGGCTTAGGTACCACACTGTGTCTCTCCCACCACCCCCATCCCTGCAGGTGGAGGGTCTTTTTGCTTGGGGGCTTCTCTTGGGCTCTGAGAGCCCATGCCAGGTCCACGTCCTATGTACACATCCTCAGCAACCCACTCAAGCTCCAGCCCCCACACTGTGCCACCCCCTCCCACACTCATGTCTTCCTCACTGTCCTTGGATTCTGACTGTCTGCTCTAAGCTGATCCCTTGTGTAGACATCATCTTTACCCCACTTGGGCTCCAAAAAATCCCTGTAAGGCTGCTCATGTCCAGCAAACCCCTCTACGCTCTGCTTTGGATCCACTTTGGACACCCTTCTCACCTTTTTGGATGCTGACATTCCAATCTGACCATCCCTACCCTGCATGAAAAACCTCCTCTCTTTTCTGGGCTAAAATATCTCACTTTGAGCCACTGCAGCTCCCCATGCCTCCCTTCCCTGATTCCACCAAGTGGGTTTAGGACTCAGGTCTAGGAAGGGACCTGAAGGGAAGCAAAACGGAAGTGAGGCAAAGGTACTCTACCACTCCTTAGCGTGCAGCCTGGTCATGTTGCTTAATCCTCTAGTCTCAGAGTCCTTCTTTGTAAACTGAAGGTAACAGTAGAAGCCAGAACTCTTGCAAGCATTAAATGAGATACTCCATAAGAATTTCTCAGCACAGGTTTTGGCACATAGTAGACACTCAAAATAGTGATTACTTTTATTGATGCTCTTAAGAAATGTGGCAGACTTAAGGATAAAGAGAGCAACAGGAATTACCAGGTAACCTCTCCACGTCATAACCCTCATGCTCCAAGATTTTCAAGGCCCTTCAGAGAGATATGGGAGATTGAATCTCCGTCTAGAGTGCTTTTAGAACTTGGCCTTGGCCAACACGGTGCTGCATGGCAGGAGGATTTAGAGCTGGGCCTCTAGAAAGATGCTTCTTCTCACTCCGTCAGCACCTCCCTCATTCCTTGGAAGCTACTCTGTGGACAGCTGCCCATTGCTACCTGGCTTAGTGCTACACGCCTGCTTCACCTGGTCTTCACCCTTTGACTGCGTCCACCTGGTCCAGCACCGCTCTCCATCCTGCAGGACTTCTGGCTTTCTCACCTGACCTGAACAGGCCCTTGCTCTGGGCTCCCAGCCAGCTGACTCCTCTCCCTGTCCTCCACCCAGCCCCAGAACACAGGCTATGAAAACCTGTAGGGCCCATGAGGCTGCCTTTTTTTTTTTTTTTTTTTTT
>NW_007775099.1:0-1546 GCF_000696425.1 Galeopterus variegatus | reverse complement strand
TTTTTTGTCCTTTTTGTGACCGGCTGCACCGTGCTCAGCCAGTGAGCGCACCGGCCATCCCAATATAGGATCCGAACCGTGGCAGGAGCGCTGCTGCGCTCCCAGCACTGCACTCTCCCGAGTGCGCCATGGGCTTGGCCCCTGAGGCTGCCATTTTTTTTTTTTTATATTCCTTTTTGTCTTTTTTACTGACCGGTAACGGGATCGCAACCCTCGGTGTCGCGCCCGCACCATGCTCAGCCAGGGAGCGGGAACCGGTCTCCACATGGGATCCGAACCCTCGGCGCGAGCGCCACCGTGCTCCCAAGCGGCGCACTCTCCAGTGAGCCACCGGGCCGGCCGGAGGCTGCCTTTTTTTATGACACCTTCTAAGTCTGCTTTTCCAGCTTTTGACCCATAAATCCAGCCACCGGGCCGGCCCGAGGCTGCCTTTTTTTATGACACCTTCTAAGTCTGCTTTTCCAGCTTTTGACCCATAAATCCAAGTGACCACAGGATGTCTGCACCTGGTGACTTTCCACTTGGCATCTCCAGTGTATTATGTCCTGGCACTTTGTTTTCTCCTCCATTCACCAAATACTTTCCTTTAACGGTGTTTTGTATGTCAGTTGGGAAAACCATGACATTGTCACTTGAGATTTTTCTCAGTAAATCAAACAGCTGAAAAAAAGTGTAAAATGTGTATTTAGGGAGATGCTACCCATTCATTCAGCTTGCACGTTGAATGTCTACTATGTGTCAGACTCCACTGATGAAAGATGGAGACCCTTCCCTTAAAGAAGTCAGAGTCTGATGGGGGACAACATGATCAGTAGAACTATGTTCCCACACCCAACCTTGAATCCAGGATGTTGTCTTAATTTTCTCAGTCCTTTCTCTATCTTTACCTGTGTGCAATCATCATATGCTATCACTTGCACCACCTTTAACAGCTCTCGTACACATTCCCTCTCTCCAGACCCTTGCCACTGTCCTAGCAGTATCCCACAAGCACAGGATAAATTCTAAGCTTTTCAGCTGAATTTGGAAGGTCCGTTCTTCATTTTATTCCCCACCTACCTCCCTTGCACTTAAAACACTAGATTTACAAAACACACCAGGCTGACTTGTGCTCATCCTCAAAACCATTCTGCGTGGAACATCCACCCTGACATGACTGCTGGGTAAAATTCTCCCTTCAAGTTTGAGTTTAAATATTTTCTGATCCATGTAGCTCTTCTGAACATTTCAGGGATGGTTGCAATGCTTCTTTATTTTTTCCTTAATCTTGCATGTCCCTCCATTGCTCAAGTATTGTCAGATCCTTGCACACACTGGGATCCCCAAACAGACTCTGAGTTCCTCATGGGGTGGGCATCCTCAGCATTTAACAGACAGAGTGAACATACAAATGGACAGTGACCAGACCACATATAAAAAATAATTCCGACTTACAACCTGCAGCAGTATACCAGGGAAACCAGTCCCTGATCTACAATAACCAGCCCAGGAAGCCAGCCCGCTGTAAGTCAGATTTGCAGGAGGTCAGCTTGCTATCTCTACCAAC
>NW_007775098.1:0-3857 GCF_000696425.1 Galeopterus variegatus | reverse complement strand
ATCTTAAATGATATTTCCCCTTACAAACAGAAGCAAGACAAGGGTGCCCACTCTTACCACTCCTCTTTAACATAGTATTGGAAGTACTAGCCAGAGCTATGAGGCAAGAGAAAGAAGTAAAGGGGATGCAAACTAGAAAAGACAAGGCCAAACTATCCTGTTTGTAGGTGACATGATGCTATACATACATGTAGATGCTAAAGCCTCTACAAAAAAAGCTCTTAGAACTGATAAATGATTTCAATAAAGTTGCAGGATACAAAATCAACATCCCAAAATCAGTAGCATTTTTATGCTCCCATAACAAACTAGCGGAAAAAGAAATCAAGAAAGCAAGCCCATTTACAATAGTCACCAAAAAATAAAATACCTAAGATCAACTTAACCAAGGAAGTGAAAGACCTCTACAACAAGACCACTGGTGAAAAAAAATTAAAGAGGACACAAACATGGAAAGACATTCCATGCTCCTGTAATGGGATAATTAACATTGTGAAAATAGCCATACTACCAAAAATGATCTATAGATTTAATACAATCCCTATCAAAATATCAATGACAAACTTCACAGAAATAGAAAAAAACAATTCTAACATTCACATGGAAAAACTAAAGACCCTGGATACTGAAAGCAATCCTGAACAAAAAAGTAAATAAATAAGGTGAGAGGCATAACACTACCTGACTTCAAATTATACTGTGATGCTACTGTAACCAAAACAGCATGGTACTGGCATAAAAAAGACACAATGGAACAAAACAGAGAACACAGACATCAACCCATATACATACAGCCAACTGATCTTTGACAAAGGCAACAAGAACATGCATTGGGGAAAAGACTGCATCTTCAATAAATGATGCTGGGAAAACTGAACATCCATATGTAGAACATGAAACTAGACCCATACCTCTCACCATGTACCAAAATCAACTCAAAATGGATTAATGACTTAAATATAAGACCTGAAATTATAAAGTTTCTAAAAGAAAACATGGGGGAAATACTTAAGGAAGTAGGGCTGGGCAAAGACTTCATGAATAAGACTGCATAAGAACGAGTGAAAAAATAAACAAATGTGATTATATAAAACTAAAAATCTTCTGCACAGCAAAAGAAACAATTAACAGAGCAAAAAATGACCTACAGAATGGGAGAAAGTATCTGCAAACTTTGCACCCAACAAAGGATTAATGTCCAGAATATACAAGGAACTCAAAAACAACTTAGAAAGAACACAAGTAACCCAATTAAAACATGGGCAAGGGAGCAAAATAAAGATTTCTCAAGGATAGCAAATGACCAACAGACAAGTGAAAAAAATGTCAACATCATTCAGCATCAGAGAAATGCAAATTAAAACCTCTTTGAGATACCATCTGATAGAGTTTTGATGTGTTGTCCCCGCAAAAACTCACGTGGAAATCTGATCCCCAACGTGGCAGTGTTGGGAGCTGTTTGAATCATGGGGGCAGATACTTCATGAGTGGATTAATGCTCTCCCTGGGGGAGGGGTGCCTGAGTGAGATCTCGCTGTATTATTTCCCATGAAAGCTGGTCATTTAAAAGACCTTGGCACCTCCCCTCTCTCTCTTGCTTCCTCTCACCATGTGATCTGCTTGTCCCTGTTGGCTGCCTGCCACTTTCCACCATGAGTAGAAGCAGCCTGAGGCCTGCACCAGGTGCAGCAAACTAGACCCATACCTCTCACCATGTACCAAAATCAACTCAAAATGGATTAATGACTTAAATATAAGACCTGAAATTATAAAGTTTCTAAAAGAAAACATGGGGGAAATACTTAAGGAAGTAGGGCTGGGCAAAGACTTCATGAATAAGACTGCATAAGAATGAGTGAAAAAATAAACAAATGTGATTATATAAAACTAAAAATCTTCTGCACAGCAAAAGAAACAATTAACAGAGCAAAAAATGACCTACAGAATGGGAGAAAGTATCTGCAAACTTTGCACCCAACAAAGGATTAATGTCCAGAATATACAAGGAACTCAAAAACAACTTAGAAAGAACACAAGTAACCCAATTAAAACATGGGCAAGGGAGCAAAATAAGGATTTCTCAAGGAGGATAGCAAATGACCAACAGACAAGTGAAAAAAATGTCAACATCATTCAGCATCAGAGAAATGCAAATTAAAACCACTTTGAGATACCATCTGATAGAGTTTTGATGTGTTGTCCCCGCAAAAACTCACTGGGAATCTGATCCCCACTGTGGCAGTGTTGGGAGCTGTTTGAATCATGGGAGCGGATCCCTCATGAATGGATTAATGCTCTCCCTGGGGGAGGGGTGCCTGAGTGAGATCTCGCTGTATTATTTCCCATGAAAGCTGGTCATTTAAAAGACCTTGGCACCTCCCCTCTCTCTCTTGCTTCCTCTCACCATGTGATCTGCTTGTCCCTGTTGGCTGCCTGCCACTTTCCACCATGAGTAGAAGCAGCCTGAGGCCTGCACCAGGTGCAGCTGTTCCAGAATCATAAGCCAAATAAACCTCTGTTCTTTATGAATTACCCAGTCTCAGGTGTTAGGTAGCAACATGAAACAGACTAATATACCATCTCATCCCAGTTAGACTGCATGTTATCAAAAAAACAGAGAATAACAAATTCTGTTGAGGATGCGGAGAAAGAGAGATCCTTCTACACTGTTGGTGGGTCTGTAAATTAGTACAGCCACTATGGAAAACAGTATGGAGGTTCCTCGAATGATTACAGATAGAATTTTCATATGATCCATCAATCCCATTACTGAGTATATACCCAAAGGAATGGAAATCATCATGTTAAAGGAAGACCTGCACTCCCGTGTTTACTGCAGCTCTACTTACAATAGACAAGAAATGGAACCAACCTAAATGCCCATCTAGATGACTAGATGAGGAAAATGTGGCATATATAAATGCACAATAGGATACTATACTACGATTAAAAATAGGGAAGTTCTGTCATCTACAGCAGCATGGATGAACTTGTAGAAAATTATGTTAAGTGAAATAAGCCAGGCAAAGAAGAGAAATACTGCATGTCCTCACTCATAAGTGGGAGCTAAAAAAATTAATTAATTAAAAAAAGAGAAAGATAACAGCAATCACAATAATTTGTTGAGCTTTAAAGAAAAGATAACAGAATTGAGGCTACAAGAGGTGGGAATGGGGAGTGGGAAATGTAAAAGGCCACAAAAAATGATTACATTCTATTATGTTGAGTATACTAATTATCCTGATTTGAGCATCTCATATGCACACAGGTATGGATTTTCAATGCTTTATCCTACAGATATGTACAATCAATCATGTTTCAATAAAAAAAAATTTACTGAAGGACAGGTGATTTCAGACATTTTGTATTCATAATTTAATATCTCTACAAAAATAATTGTTGGATAAATTTGTTCCAAAGCCTATATAATTATGCAGAGAAATATTTTTCCATTCTAATATTAAAATAAAAAGTAAATCAGCACTTAAAATTCTTTAACTGTTTCATATTAGATTAAGTACATGTGATATATAAAATGAGAGTAATTGAGTCTAGTAATTATCTTTCTGCTTTGTAATAATAAAGATAAAAAATTTTAATAATTTATTCTTTTTAAAATGTACTTTTCCATGCTTCCTTAGGCCTTGTAGTATCAATCTTAGACACCATATTATGATATATACATATAGGAAAACACGAATGTCCTAATGAAGTCTAAAAATACAGCCAAAGGATTTTTCTGTTAAAAGATGACATGCATAAAATTGATATATTCTTTCTACATATAAAAAATTTATGTTAGGGCCGGCCCGGTGGCGCACTGCGCTAGTGCGCCGCTTGGGAAGCGCGGAGGCGCT
>NW_007775097.1:0-3857 GCF_000696425.1 Galeopterus variegatus | reverse complement strand
AAGAAGAAGAAAACAATAGAATAAATATCTTCATTACTTTGGAGTGGGCAAAAGTTTTAAATAGACCCCCAAAAGTGCTAATCATAAGAAAAATAATAATAAATTAAACAATATTAAGAACTTCTGTTCATCAAAAGCCATCATTAAGAGGATGAAAATGCAACTGACAAAGTGGGGAAAATGTTTACAATATATCCTTCCAACAAAGAACTTGTTATAGACTGAATTATGTTCCCCTAAAAACTATACGTCGAAGCCCTTAAGCCCATACCTAAGAACTTGACTGTACTTGGAGACTGTACCTTTAAAGATGCAATTAAGTTAAAATAAAGCCATTAGGATGGGCCCTAATCCAACATAACTGGTGTCCTCATAAGAAGGGAAGATTAGGATACACAGAGAGACAGCAGGGGTGTGAATGCACAGAGCGACAGCCATGTGAGGACATGGCAAGAGGGAGGCATCTGCAATCCAAGGAGAGAGGCCTCGGGAGAAACCAACCCTGCTGGCACGTTGATCTTGAACTTCCAGACTCCATAACTGTAAGAAAATTAATTTCTGTTGTTTAAGCCACCCAGTCTATTGTATTTTGTTATGGCAGCCCTAATAAATTAATACAAGACTCATCCAAAAGATTTAGAGAGCTTTTACAAAACAATATGAAAAAAAGACAACACAACAAGACAGTACAAAAAATATAAACAAGTACTTCACAAAAGAGGATATCCAAATAGCCAATGAACATATGAATATAAAAAGTTACTCAACTTTTGTTGACTTATTAGTTATCAAGGAAATGAAAATTAAAAACACAATATTATACTACTACACACCCATCAGAATGGTTAAAATTGAAGAGACAGATAATACCTAGTGTTGCCAAGAATGTGGAGCAACTGAAACTTTTATACACTACTAATGGAATGATAATTGGTACAAATATTCTGGAAAACTGTTTGGCAATATTAGAGCTAACCAGAAGCACAATCTATAACTCAGAGGTTCTTTATCTAGAAATATATCCACAGAAATGTGGACATATGTTCACCAAAAAACTTGTACTGGAGTAGTCATTGCAGCACTATTTATAATAGCTAAAACCTGCAAGCAACCTGAATGCTCACCAATATTGGAATGAATTTTTTAAAAACTTATATTCACACATTGGAGAAATATAGCAGTGAGAATAAATGTTCTACAATTACATGCAATAATATGGGAGAATCTCACAATCATTATATTAAGCAAAAGTAGCCAGACACAAAAGGGTACCTGTTGTACTCATATGATTTCACAAAGTTCAAAATCAGGCAAAATTAATTAACCTATGGTGTTCCTTTGGGTGTATAAGAGGAACTTCTGCAGGAATAAGGAGTATTCTGGGTGCTGAAAATGTTCTGGTGTTTGTTCTGGGTGCCGATAACATTGGTGTATTCACTTTGTAAAAATTCATCAAGCTGTATACTTATGATTTATGAACTTTTCTGTACTTCTATTATATATCACTATAAATTTTTTATAAAAATGAGGGAGCCAACTTAGTTGGCTGCACTTTTTCCTTCACCCTTCCCCCTTTTTCTGCCTAGAACACAGATGTGATGCCTGAAGTGGAACCATGAGGTGACAAGCATGAGAAAAAGAAACATATGCTAAAGATTACTGAGCAGAAAAACAGAGGTAGTCTAGGGGGTCTGTACTGCCTACCTCCAGCCTTCTGTTTCCACCAAAAAAAAAATAAAACCCTAAATTGTTTAAGCCACCATCTAGTAAGCTTTCTGTTATTCACAGCTAAATACCGTGCTAATTGATAAACCAATTCCTCATCAGGTTCCTAAAAAAATGAGCTAAGGAAAGAAGAAAATATGTATGTATATGTTTTGCACATAACCAATAATAAAGATGGCAGACAAGGATGATCAGAGATGAGCCTGCCTCACCCTTCCTGGTTGGTATTTTTGTATCTAGATGTGACTCTGAGTGAGGTTTCAGGCCAAGGAATTTAAATACACAGGGACACACTCTCTCTGGAAGTCTTTAATATAGGACTGAATGAGGCAAAGAATTCAGACATCAGTACAATACTGAAAAAGCATATGAATCCTGAAAAAAAAAAAAAGAAGCAATTTTATGTTAGTTTTACTAGCAATGAGTATATAGGCTCGAGGGCTTGACATAAATTCAAATTAGCATTGGCTTAGGTATGGTAGCCCCTCAGTGTTAGGAACCCAAACTCCACTTATACTGTTGTTCTACCATCCCTAGGACATTGCTCTCAATGTCATGGTCCGAGATGATGCACCGTTACTACTCTGCGTTCCAGGCAGCAGGGAGGAGGAGGGAGGGCAAGGAAGACAAGGACTTACACTGTTACTTCTGATCACATCCAATCGGCCATACCTTGGTCAAGAAAATTAGCAAGGGTGACTACGAAATGTACTTGTTAACTGATCTCACTTAAAAATTCATGTTACTATGGAAGAAGAGGTAAAAGGGATGTGGAAGAGGTGGGGACCAGCGACCAACTGCTACATGGGATAATACACTTGTACATCCATTTCATCTATTGAGAATCTACACAGTAGTAAGAATAAGACACAAATTTCTTATTTCATCAAAGTAAATTTCTCAAAGAAAGTATGATTTGGAGAACACCTTAAATTTTTTTTTAAAAGTTCAAACGCTCACCTCGCACATTCTTCTATTCTCTAAGAATTCTGTTCAAAGCTCACCTTTCCTGTTAAGCTCCCCAGATGAACTACACCTGGCTGAAGGGGCTCTAATCACTTCCCCAATTTCACCCGCAGCACATAGCTATCTGTGCACAGCACTAAGTGATTATGCATATGTCTATACAGTTTTTACTGAGCTTATATGTATTATTCTAGGGTTGAAATAACATGGCTTTTAAAGCCCGGCAGACATTAATGCAAATCCCAACTCTGAGCTAAGTGGTTACATGCCTTGCTATAGCCCTCTCCACTGATACCATTAGTCTCAACAGCTTTCACAGCCGTGCCTTCTCAGACCCCTGCCTGCCTCTCCAGGCTTTCTCTTCACAGCTCCTTCAGGTACTCTTCTTCCTCTGCTGCCCATCGAATGCTGGTTTGCTCGGCAGTCGTCTTTGGCTTTCTTCTGCTCTCACTCCCCACATTCCCCATGGTGCTTATCCATGCCTATGCCTTCCATAAATTTCAAATTACTCTCTCCACCCCAGATTCTACTGAGTTCTAGACTTAGCATAAAAAAAGAAGGAAGGAAGAGAAGGAAAGAGAGAGAAAAAAGAAAGAAAAAAAAACAGAGAAAAAGGGAAGGGAAAGAAAACCAATGTCTGTAAATGAAAGTGGAACTCTTCATCATGATAACAGAAGCTTGAATAATGTTCAGTTTCCTAGTCGGGGTAGTTAGTACATGGCTACTTGTTCTATTTTTGTGTTATTATATTATTTGTTCTTTGAACTGGATGTGTAAGTTTATATTCTCTTTTGTATTCAAGATGTACTTTAAACTTTTTTAAGTGCTTTTTTAAATAGAAGCTAAGTAACTTTTTCAAGGTCATACTAATATGTTTCACAGCCGTGCCTTCTCAGACCCCTGCCTGCCTCTCCAGGCTTTCTCTTCACAGCTCCTTCAGGTACTCTTCTTCCTCTGCTGCCCATCGAATGCTGGTTTGCTCGGCAGCCACCTTTGGCTTTCTTCTGCTCTCACTCCCCACATTCCCCATGGTGCTTATCCATGCCTATGCCTTCCATAAATTTCAAATTACTCTCTCTACCCCAGATTCTACTGAGTTCTAGACACCCCCATTTTCTTGGGACTGAAGGATTTCTCAGGATGCAGTACTTCCAGTTTTAAAATTG
>NW_007775096.1:0-3858 GCF_000696425.1 Galeopterus variegatus | reverse complement strand
CTGTGAGACTATCCTATACCTTGTATGACATCCAGCATCCCTAGCCTGTGCTGACTAAAATGTCACCCCCAATTATTGTGACAAACAAAAACGGTCCCACGAAATGCCATAGCGGGTGGTACTTTTGCCTGGTCTAAGTCATAGACAGATACTCATTCCTACTTTACATGGTTCTTCCCACTCATTTTATTCCCAGACAGCTAAGGAGACTTTAAAATCAAATTCTTTAGCATTTTAAAAATCCCAGTGTATTATATTGTCATCTCCTTTTGTGGTTATTAGCAAGGAAGTGTAAACTGGAAGACTCAGCTTTTGACACAGTGACAGAGAACACCCTCCTAGCCTTTAGTTGCCACTTGGTCCTGAAGAACATAGCTGACAAGATGACAAAATGATCCACTTCATACAATGTTTATTTTCAGATGCTGGCAATTGTTTTTTGCACACAATCTATATTTAGACCCAATTAACAAGCTTTCTCTCTATATTTATTCATGGAAGGCTAAATACTACCCTGTGAGAGTTAAAAAAAATTTTAAAAACTACCAGAGGTGACCTGAAAATAACAAATCAAGGATTTTAACAGGAAAAAAAGGGTCTCCATGTTTTTAAGACAGAAAATGGTCACAGGAAAATGATATATGCTGGGTTACGTTTTCTATGATTGAATGATTATGAGATAATCTTCCTGTAAGTCAATGAGGATAACCTCAGCTTTTCGTGTAGTTCGAGCATTAGTCACTGAATAGATATCCCTGGAGTCCCCGCTGCACGCAAGGTTCTGGGTAACGTGTGAGAGCAGAACTTCCGATTAACATGCTTTGTAATCACCTGGGCAGGGGGGAGGTTGTTAAAACGTGGATCCAGATTCAGCAGGTGTAGGATAGGGACTGAGAGTCTGCCTTTCTAACAAGCTCTCAGGTGACGCCAATGCCGCTGGTCAGCTGACTCCATACAGTAACAAGGCACTTTAGGGAATAAAACAATTAAACATGCCTTCAAAGAACTTACAGTTTACTTAAGGAGATAGATTCCTTCCAAACCAAGCGGGAGAGCTATGTGCAATATGAGCGATACGGCACATAAAGAGTATTCAAGGTCAGAGAGTTACTCCTGGGTACTCGGGTGTCTGGGAAGATAGGATGGAGCAGGTGACGCGCAGGCTGGTTTCTCAGTAAAGGTAGGATTGGGCACTTAGCAACAGGGAGGGATTGGAGGGAGAACTGGCCAGGCAGAGGGACCAGTGTCAACAAAGCAACAGAATTACGAAGTGTGATGTGCTCAGGAGAAGATGGACAAAGTCCCATGTTAGGGGAATGAGTGTAAAGGTGTGCATGAAGCGGTGGGAGATGGGGCTGAGAAGTCGGCCTGACTGTAGCCAGGGAACATCTGAGACACCCAGTAAATAAGTCTAGAACTGAGCTGTATGACAACTGTCCCCAGAGCAGTGGGAGGGACAGACCAAAGGGGTAGAGGAAGAGGAAGAGAAATAGAGGCTGATGGACCAATGAGGAAGCCACTGAAATAGTCCAGGAGAAGAGATTTTAAAAAGGCCTCAGATAGAGACAGTCATAAATCTTTGATAAGAAAAAAAAAATGCTGAACCATATATACCTGAATTTCCTATTTGGGTTTTACCTTGAATAATGACTTATCTTTTCCGGATTTGAGAAGGAAAGTTACAAGCATTTCTTCAAGAGTTTGGAGAAAACCAATATAGTAATTAAAGTGTTAAGATGATGTTCTTGGAACTCTCCTGAGTTATGTTGGGATGCTGTAATTATTTTTTCAGGGACTTAAGATTTAAGTTCTGTTAATAAATACTGTCCCACCTAACACAAAACAGTCATTTTTTTAGTCTCAGAACAGGTGGTCTTAGTGTCATTAACCACATTTCCTCTTACTCTGATGACGAGAACTGTCGGTTTTAGGTCACCCCAGAAAGAGGTATATTTCCAGAAAAAAGTATCTGGCTCTGAAATATGAGAAAATAAGCTTCCAAAATATTAGTTTACAGAGCCAGAAAATGCAAGGTGTTCCAAGGTAGAAAATATTATAATTTTAAATTTTCCAATTCCCACATTGTCAGGCAGGGCATGTGTGATTTGACACCCAGGTAATATGGACAATGTTCAAATGTGCTTACCTTTTGGATCTTAAAGTTTCAGACCTCTGACTTCTTTTCTGTCCAAATAGGAGACATCAGAAGCCTCTGAAGTATGCAACTGACTAAATGGAGATCTTAAAATTTCCACGTTCCTTTCTAAATCCCAATTAAGTAAAAATTCTTCCGAGGAATAATTTAATTCTGAAACAGTTGGTCGAATTGTACAGTGCAGAGGAACCATATTCTATTAAGGAAACAGATCCACCAGCTACATTTCTGTTTACTAAATACATATTCAGTGGTCTATTTTCTCCTCAGTGTGACTGTATTGACTGCCATTAACTCGCCTAATGGAAGTAGCACGCATGCACGGCAAATGGCACCCCGCCCTCCATGGCAAATGTGCCATGTCAGTTGTTCAGCCCCTGTTTCCATGATGATAAAAAATTGGAGTCTTTAAATAATTGACTATTAAAAGAAGTATATACCTGAGTAGGCAATTACATTGAGAATTTGAAAGAAGGGAAGGTAGTGCTGGAAAAGAATGAAACATACATGAAATGCAACAACACTTCCTGAACCAAGCAGGCAAAGGTGGAGACTCCAGGTGGCCAGTCCACCCTGGGTGGAAGGGGACTATGCCAGGGACATCTGGGGGAACCCTTCATGCCAGGAGGCTAGCAAGGCTGGCAAAACAATGGGTTTCTGTGTTCCAGGTGTTCCAGTTTCATTAATGGGAACTCAGGGCTGAGAAACCTCACGTTAGCTCTGGCAAGTAAATAGCCAGTAGAGAGAAGCTGTTTAATTTAAGATACTGATGATATACAGTCTACCTAAAAAACAGCAGCAGGGGTGTCAGAGGTTGAAACACACACTAAGCATCTGGAACTCTAAGTCTAATGGTGCACGCTCCAAGTGGAGATCAACAAAGGAAGCTTTTCCGCTGAGCCCCTCAGATCGTGATGGCTGCCAAGCCCGGCAAACATCACTGATCCCTGATTACAAGCTAGGGGGGGAAGTCCCTGTGCATATCTGCTGTTTCCTGGGTGTAGAATGAAAGATGCTAAACGCCAGGTGCTTTCCTCTGATGAGTGGAAGGGAAGAGGGCCGGCTAGCGTGCATTCAGCAGCAGCAAGGGCAGGACAGAATCCATTTGGTTATTGCCATTGAAAAAGACTTCCTGAGCATACATTTTGGAGCATTTTGAAGTGCAGCTTGCAGCAAGTAGGAGTCAGGTTTCTGATCCACAGGATGCTGTAACTAAAGTACGAGATAGATGTCTGTATATTTCCAGATATATTACACAAGAATATCTTAGCCCACGTTTTTTCTTTCTCTTCTTTTCTTTTTTTAATCCAAAGATGTGCTCTGTATCTCTCCTCTCCACCCACCATGAAGAACTTCAAGAAGTGGCTAAACTATGCAATGTCTCCCACTCAGGTTGCACTATTTGAAGTGTTTACCTTAACTCGTTCAGGATCTCCTGAAACAGTCCCCCTCAATCATGACTTGTTAGTTTTCCCTTATCAAGAAAACAGCAGTGTGCAATGAATGCATTTTCCCATTCTTGGAGTCAGCACATTAACTATAAGTGTAATTTTGTAGTAGATACGAAGTACACCATAAATAGGGCAAAGTCTGCCAGGGTTTTAAGAAGGTAACAGGAAACATTTAACTCTAGATGGAATGTAAGAACGCCCACTGCCTCCACACCCTTCTTGCTAACCTGTTCATAGTTATACAGAATGCAC
>NW_007775095.1:3018-3858 GCF_000696425.1 Galeopterus variegatus | reverse complement strand
TAATTGATCCCGATGATCATTATAATCATTATACCGTGATTAATGATCTAAATTCATTTGTGCTCCTTCTACATGCAAATCGAAGGATATACTAGTATTATTTTCACAGTATGTTCCCTTTTTCCTACCGGATAGGAAATATTTTTCAGCCATATGGGATCCGAATTCTCTGAATGCTTTTAGATTATCAGATGTCTCAACTGACAGTCTTGGAAGAAAATCAAATCATGAGAATTTGCAAAACTGAAAAAAATTAAGAACATTTTGGTGTTACAATGTACCAGCAATTCCATCTTTATCTTTTCTTCAATTAAGGGAGAGAAACACATCGGGCATCCTGCATATTAGAATTTCCTGCTCGAACTTTTTAATCCTTTTTCTAACACACTCATTTAATTTAGTGATCTTTAGACTGTGTTTTTATAAATCTATGCTTCATGTTTTTACTTATGTATTCATAGTTTCAAGTTTTTACATTTTCAGGATTTAGCAAACGGGTGTTAGGAGAGATGTAAAGATGCTTAAGGCATGATCCTTTCTCCCAAGAGGTTTGCTGTCTAATAAAAGAAAAAGGACATATTAACTGCAGAAAGAAACAAGAGATTCGATGGCTGCTTTTCACCTCTTAGACAAGATGTGCTCATTTTTAATAATGCTCCATTTAAGTAAATATGAAGGACTTCACAATGGGTTTAGTATCAGTTGAATATTTTGGAAATAAAATCCAGAACTTTTTAAGTTGAAAAACTAGAAAAGGGGACATTTAATAACATTCACGATGAGAAATGGTCTTTCCCTTTTCTTTCTCCTATAACTCTTTCAAGTTGACTAATACTATGC
>NW_007775095.1:2444-2838 GCF_000696425.1 Galeopterus variegatus | reverse complement strand
TGAGAAATGGTCTTTCCCTTTTCTTTCTCCTATAACTCTTTCAAGTTGACTAATACTATGCAGTGAAGAAAATGGTGTAAAAAAATGAGAGTATCCTTTAGGATACATTTGTATCATGTACCATGATGTCCTTTGGACAAGGATGTTTGTGTGCCTTGTAAAAGTTTTCCCTTTGTATTCAACCCAACACCAAATGCTGGGGCTGACCAGCCCTGAAACAGCTCAAAGGACTTTTCTCAGTCGTGATCTTGCTCAGCTTTCAGTTTAACCTCTTGGTTGGGTTAGCCTCCTGTCTGTCTGCCCACGGCGATCATCTCACACTTAATGCCAGTGCTGTGGTGAGAGCAAGTTTTCCCATCACCAGATTTCGAAAATGAAGTAAGCCAAAACAAGG
>NW_007775095.1:0-1060 GCF_000696425.1 Galeopterus variegatus | reverse complement strand
CTGGACATGGAAAAAAGACAAAAGACAAAAAAAAAAAAAAATACCAGGTTTATGTAAAAATGTGCTTCCTATAGAACCATAACTCTGGATGCTGGTCATCTTCAATCACAAGCTGAAAGTCACTCCCAGATTTAAAATCTGTCAATCCTGTGCACACTCTCATAATTCTACATCCAATGAGTGTTGAAAGAAACTAAAATCCAGAGGAAAGAAATTTCTTCAAGTGATCTTTTTAAGAGATTTTCATGATTTTAAGTCAAAATGAGACAAGACAATGCTATAAACTGACACACATACACCCCAACTTGGCTCTGGTAACTTTCATTCTTTCTACTATCCCTTCTTGGTAGTCATTGTGTTGTCACACTCCAGTCTAAGATAAACAGTAAACATCCGGTTGCCCCCATCATGACCTCTGTTGCATGCCATGGTACACGTTGCCATCATTATTTTCACTGATAGATAACAGGGGTCAGAGCAATTTAGATGTAAAAGATGAAAAGTTTTAAAAAACCTTTCTTATGCAGGGACTAACTCCTCTAACAGCCTGTGCTGGCCCGCCTCCATATATCCAATGGAGATATCTATCACTGGTGGTCGAAGGACTGTGGACCCATCTCTGTCACCTTGTCTGAACAGTTTACCCTGTCATCCCGAGGGAAGTCCACTTTCTTATGAGTGCAGGAAGGTAGCAGGTGAATCTCTCCCTTTTCATCAGGAAGGCAAAAGCAATGGGCAACTTCTATCACATATCCAACCATAGCTTCAGGGAAGGCTGTGACATTTAGCTTACCCAGCATCCAAAGTAGGAGGTAGCATGGGAGAAAAGGACCAGCCTACCAGCAGTGTCTGCCACAACTACCAATAGAATTGCTGGGTCCATGGAGTAGGAAGTTTTCATTTTAATGGGCACTGCTAAATCTTTGTCCACAGTTGTATCAATTTAGGACCTTTCTTAAAGACTATTCTGGTTTTTCTCTTTCATTCAAATTAAAGATTATATCTGGTTTGGAAATTTGACTCCCCAGTGAGACCAATCCCCATGGGCCTCCAAAAGGTC
>NW_007775094.1:2218-3858 GCF_000696425.1 Galeopterus variegatus | reverse complement strand
GAATCACAAAGTGGTAAACATTTAAGTAAACATTTAAGGACTGTTCCTTACTTCAACTTTTCAACCATTGTAACCATCCAGGAGATCTCTACAGATTTTTTTTTTTTAAATAAACTTTTTATTTTGAGATAGCTGTAGATTTACATGCAGCTGCAGGACATAATACAGAGAGATCTCATGTGCTCTTTACCATAATGCCCTGATGGCAACATCTTGCAAATGATATTATGTATCTTGTGTACAACATCACAGCCAGGATATTGACAGTGATACACTCAAGACACAGAACAGTTCCATCACCACAAGCATCCCTCATGTTATCTTTTATAGCCACACCCTCCCAATCTCCTCCTTAACCTCTGTCAACCACTAACAAGTTATCTATTTCTACAATTTTGCCATTTCAAAAATGTTACATAAATGTAATCGTTTTTTTCCACTTGGCATAATTCTTTGGAGGTTCATGTTGTGTGTATAAATAATTTGTTCCTTTTTAAATTGCTGAGTAGTATTCCATGGTATGGATGAACTACTCTCTATAGCTTCCTTAATAGAGCTTAGTTTACTTGAATTTAGTTTAGCTGGCAGCACACCAGGGTGCACAAACTTTCCAGCCCAGAGAGTAGTCAGACAGGTCTATTTCGAAAAGTGTAATACCTGAGAAACAATTCTTTTGGAAAACAGGGTGCACAAACTTTCCAGCCCAGAGAGTAGTCAGACAGGTCTATTTCGAAAAGTGTAATATCTGAGAAACAATTCTTTTGGAAAACCTTCTTCACAATAATTAGAGATCAGAAGTTCCAAGATTTCACTATTTTCCAATAATGAGATTATTAAAAATAAAGACAACTCTCAAGAAACAAGATTATTGAAATGTGAAAATTTCCCAGAAATTGTTGAGACATCATTCCAGAGTGGCGTCTCTAAGCATATATAATGTTGATGCTTTATTTTAAAACAATTTCTGATTCTGTAAAATTAAGGAAAACGGAAACAAAGAATTGTTAGATTCTATGAATCTACCTTGGGTTTTGCATTTTTTACGCTCACACCTTGCATTTCTCTCAGTTAGAAAGCTGAGAACTGAGAAAGACACCATGCACCCCAAGTATAAATGGCTACGAAGGAAGCTGTGAAAGGCAGATGGGCACAGACACTTATGATAATACACGATGTAAAAATTCAAGTTATGCCACTGCAGAACATTTAGCATCTTAGTGAATAAATGAAATATTTATAAGTAGACATTTGACTCTTCTTTTCACATCTCTAGGAAGTTTGCTTATTTGAGTTGATCCAAAGCTTTTTTTTTTTAAATTAAAAAAAAATATTCTCATTAGGAAAATGGGAGATCACTTCATATTTTGCTGTTAGGGAATGTGTCTCCCCTTCCCTGCTCTGAGACAGGAATTTTGCTACTTCTTGACATTTAACTTCTAATATAGCAGAGGCAGCATGTGACAGAAATAGATGTAGAAACAGGGCAGGAGATTGGGAGCTGTTTTGCATCCAAACTTCCCTGGACACCTTGAGTCTGCAGTTTTTAGGATGCCCCGAGGTGATCTACATGAAGGTAATTTGACTCTAAATTGCTACACATTTAATCCTCAGGCATATTTAAGCTATACTTCCCCCCCCCC
>NW_007775094.1:0-386 GCF_000696425.1 Galeopterus variegatus | reverse complement strand
TCTGAAAATCTTCCTTGATGTTTGGCGTGTTCTGACTTTTATTGTAGTTTTTGTTTTTGCTGTAATTTATCCCTACGTTCAGATTTAAGTTTCTGGAGAGAAGGCTTTGTTTGTTTGTTTGTTTGTTTTGAATCATCACCATCTCGGCTAGCCCATTCCTCCCTGCTCCCTGCAGCAGCAGTTAGCTTGGAACTAGGTGCAGAACAGGGTCTCAGTGTGTGTTTGCTGACCTTGGGGTGATGCAAGCAGCGGGTGGGGAGGTAGAAACTCTAAGAGAGACCCACGTGCTGCTCCGTGCCTAGGAATTCCTGGGTAATCCCAATACTCCTAAACCCGTGGCAGGAATATACTCCCAGGGGCCCTCGTGTCCTGACCCACTCTGCAAC
>NW_007775093.1:2169-3858 GCF_000696425.1 Galeopterus variegatus | reverse complement strand
TATAATTTAGTATTTAAAATCAAAATTTTATAAACAGTTAAAAATTGGCATTCTAACGTCACATTAAAATAACCTTTGAAATACTATTATACCTTGTACACTTTCCCTAAATAATGG
Source organism: Galeopterus variegatus (assembly GCF_000696425.1). Classification (NCBI taxonomy): domain Eukaryota; kingdom Metazoa; phylum Chordata; class Mammalia; order Dermoptera; family Cynocephalidae; genus Galeopterus; species Galeopterus variegatus. The sequence goes on along the minus strand of NW_007775093.1, from coordinate 3,741 downwards.
CTATCAAAGGTTTTTAAAATGGACATGTCGACTGCTTGAGGTTCAAGACCGTATAATGACACACACAACCTCTCACTAAAAGGTTCATAATGATTTAGAAGAATGAAATATATCACTTACAGTAGACACTTCAGTAGGTAATTTGTAGTAAAGGTAGAAGGCTTCTTAATTAAGCACCCATTCCATGCTGAATAGGAGGTTTTTCTATTCCATGCTGAATGGAAGCTGGCGATGGGTCAGTTTCTGGCAACTCAAGGGAGATGTCACCTCTACAAGTTCACTTATGGATCTCAGTTCTGGGATATATCCCAGAGCGCCATTCACTGTCGAGAATAACTCCAGATAAAAAGAACCTATTATGTCACAAGGCCTGATCTTGTAGCCAGCTTCGGAAAACAAGCCTTAAATCTTTTTATGAGCCCAGATAAGGGTCTTTTATACCACCCTGCTGGGTAACAATTTCAATGCTATTTTTGCAGGAGAATTCTATACATGGTCTATTGTAAGAAACAGACATTGGTTAGTATTCTGTCTAGACCTGTGGAAATTCTTCCATGTAAAATCCAATTACAAATAGACTCTTTCATTTTGATCCATACTGATCACTATGAGTGAAAAATTCTGGGAAATGAAGTAAAAACCTCTTAGTTATCACTTTGTAAGTGAAATTATGTTTACAGTAGGAAATGGAAGTTCTAAAGATAATAAAGCATATACAAATATTTTTTGAGTGACTAGTGTGTTCCAGGTATTCTTCTACATATTGGTTATAATTTTCTTTCCATACAGAAATGTGTATTTGAAATTCACGCTGTGCCAGACATTCTTGTAGGGGCTCAGATTACAATAGTGAGTAAGAGAAGCTCAAATGCTGCCTTAACAGAGAAAAGGTTGAGTGGCAGAAGAGAAACAATTTAAAGACTCAACAACTAATGAATTTGTGACAGAGAAGTACAGATTTCCAGGAGCACCTAACAAGGCTATTCAATTTGATTTGGAGAGAAGGCTTTTCAGAATAAAGTAATATAGACTCCAAACTTGAAAGATGAAAAGGGTAGTGTTCAAGGCAAAGAAAAATCACACATTCAAAGAAGAAGAGATATCATGGTGCATTCAAGTGTTTATAAAATTTCAGATCATATATAAAGATGGTAGATCAATCTTTAGGGAAAGTACAAGAGAATTACATTCTATTTATTTTCTATATTCATATACTGTCTACATATTGAACAGTTTATCTCCTTGTTTGGGATTGTCATAGCTTACTGTGTGGTACTTGCCAATACAGGAAAATAACATATGTTCTCTTGTTAGTATTAATAGATAAAATAGTGGTCTATTAAGTATACAAATGATATATCTGTATATACACACACACACATGCATACATATGCATATATATTTATTAATCAAGTTAAAATCTCAATATTTACTCCATTTTTTGTCCCTTTGTCCATATTCTTCTTTAGGAAAATGTATGACTTATCTTTTATGATAAGATGATACTCCTAAAATTATTCAATAAAGGTTATGATTAATAGTTGCAGATATATTTAGGGTTTTGGGGAGCTA
>NW_007775093.1:0-1392 GCF_000696425.1 Galeopterus variegatus | reverse complement strand
TGCAAGGTAGACCCAAGTATGGTAAGATAAGCTCAAATGCTGCCTTAACAGAGAAAAGGTTGAGTGGCAGAAGAGAAACAATTTAAAAACTCAACAACTAATGAATTTGTGACAGAGAAGTACAGATTTCCAGGAGCACCTAACAAGGCAATTCAATTTGATTTGGAGAGAAGGCTTTTCAGAATAAAGTAATATAGACTCCAAACTTGAAAGATGAAAAGGGTAGTGTTCAAGGCAAAGAAAAATCACACATTCAAAGAAGAAGAGATATCATGGTGCATTCAAGTGTTTATAAAATTTCAGATCATATATAAAGATGGTAGATCAATCTTTAGGGAAAGTACAAGAGAATTACATTCTGTTTATTTTCTATATTCATATACTGTCGACATAATGAACAGTTTATCTCCTAGTTTGGGATTGTCATAGCTTACTGTGTGGTACTTGCTAATACAGGAAAATAACGTATGTTCTCTTGTTAGTATTAATAGATAAAATAGTGGTCTATTAAGTGTACAAACGATATATATGTTTATATACACACACACATGCACACATATGCATATATATTTATTAATCAAGTTAAAATCTCAATATTTACTCCATTTTTTTCCCTATGTCCATATTCTTCTTTAGTAAAATGCATGACTTATCTTTTATGATCAGATTATACTCCTAAAATTATTCAATAAAGGTTATGATTAATAGTTGCAGATATTTTTAGGGTTTTGGGGGGCTCCCCATATATTACTAAGAAAACTTAAGAGACAGCTTAAAAGAAATCCTGAAGCCCAGCTGTTCCTGAGGCTTATAAAATACATGTACATCCTTTCTTACTTGTGATAAATATCCACAGCAATTTGGGAGCAAACGGATTTAACTCTTCTGTTCCCTTTCCTACTTTTTATTTTTTGTCTCAAGGGTATTCTCATCTATTAATTATATTTGGTAACATTAAATAAAACAATTAAAATGTGATCAAGTGTTTTTCAATTATTATAAATTAGGTAGATGCATCAAGGCAATAGTGTAAGAGAGCTTAGCAGAACATCAAGACAGATGACGTAGTGCCTTGTTTTAGTGGGGGTATAGACAGGGTTTCCTGATTCTTCTTTCCTATTGAAAGCCAGACTCTTTCTCTAATGGAAAGGATTTTCAGTGTGACAGTGATTCGTATACTGGTAATTTATTATCATTACTTATATGCTGATAATTTATTAATTAATATATTTGTATACTGATAATTTATGCAAGACCCAAATTACATAATGCCTTTATCTAGTCAATAATATAAGCAGAATTTCTGTAGAAATGATTATATCATGTAATGTCAGCACTTTACGTGATTTAAAAATATATTAAAATAAACAGTATACACATCAGTCAAAACCT
>NW_007775092.1:2419-3858 GCF_000696425.1 Galeopterus variegatus | reverse complement strand
GACCGGTCTCTATATGGGATCCGAACCCTTGGCGGGAGCGCCACCACACTCCCAAGCACCAAGTGCGCCACCGGGCCGGCCCGTTTTGGCTCTTAATTCTAAAGAATATTATTTTGTAGTGTTATCAAAGCATTATATATACGTATTTCTTTCCTTCTGAGTATGGAGTTGGATTCTTGAAAGTAGCAAGAATATCTTAGACTTCCTTGTATTCTCCTAAGTATTTAACAGTGCCTAATAAGTATTTAGTAAATACACATTAAGTGTAGTTTAGTGAAAATGGACCATTCTAGTTCTGAAACTGAATCTAAATACCTGGAGAAATGAAGATCTAGATAAATTAAAAACTAACTTTGCCCCTCCCCAATTTTTCCCTTTTTACTACTGCAATCTCTAGTATATACAAATAACATAAAACATCCAGTGTAGGTCAATGGATATTATGATAAAAAACAGGGAAACAACTAAAGAAAAACATTATCTTTAGGGATTTCTTAGCACCAAAAAGTGATACAATTTATTTTTCTTTCTTTTTTTTTGGTAGAGGGGTCATAGTTTATATACTGTGGATGTTTTTGTTAGTAGCTTCTGCAAGAAGGGATGTTGGTTTGATCGAGCATTTGTGTATAAACACTGCTTTGAAGAAAAGCTGCCGACATTTTACCGGCATGAGCAAATACACACACACATACGCATATACAGTGATTTTTTTCTCCCATGGCATTCAGGCCAAACTGCTTTCCTAAACTTGCCTTTATTGCAAATACAGTGCTAAAGAGGTGTTAGCAACGGCGCTAAAGGAGACAAAAACCTCTCTGGGAGTAAGAAAGCAACTGTGAACCATGTGATTTGATGTCATCAGCCCTCAGTTGCTTGCTTCTATCCTTTCCCTGGTTGGGAGTTTGTCTGTAGAGGAAGAAATCTGAATGGAATAGGAGCAATTCCTAGGGACTCTGCAAGATCAGAGGCCTGGGAGAGGCAACAGACATGCAAAGCACACAAAAAAGAAAACATTCTGATTTTAAACTCAATTAAAATCCATGGGGCTCCTGGCACTTGAATGCGGAGGAAGACAAGAAAAATGGCTGGTCATTTTTTCTTGCCAGCCATCCTAGAAATGAAAGGAAAAACGCTGGTTGTCTTAAGATATGTCATCAATAATTTCCACTGAAGAAATCCACTGACAGATAACCTGATTTAGAGAAAGAACAATTAGCTAAAGATAAAGTTTATAAGGATTTCCTATTCCTAAGAAGCCCAAAGAACAGGCTGAATTCTTTTAAAGCTTATTGTCCCGGATGCCTTTATCTTCCTGGTACCCTAGTTATCTTCTATTGATAATTTATGCTTTTCAACCAAATTGCACAATAAATCACCCCACCTCGGACTGTGCAGCAGATGTGACACTAACAAAGTTCTGAGTCATTTGCAGAAGGCAG
>NW_007775092.1:0-1103 GCF_000696425.1 Galeopterus variegatus | reverse complement strand
CTGGGATATGGTCACCAGCTAGAGACATCATTTCCCAACCTCTTCACAGCTAGATATGGCTGTATGACTAAGGTCTGGTCAGTGGACTGGGAACAGAATGGATGGGTACTATCTTTGTCCAGCTCCCCCAAAAGGAAAGTCTTTGCCCTGGACTGCCTCTTGTGCCCATTTTGCAGGAATGTGGTTGAGGCTATGACCCAGCTTCCATCATGCAGATGAGGGAACCCCCCCAGTAAAGATCATGGCAACAAGTTGCAAGTAATTTGTGTTCCCAATGACCTTGTGGAACATGGCTCTCTTTTCAGCTTAATCCAATTATGCTATCAAATGAGACAGAAAACAATATCTTATATCCTTTAGCCTCATGTTTTAGGGTCTTTTTATTATAGCAGCCTAGCCTTTATATTACGTAATGCAGGATTCTTGTCTAAACCTGTGTGAACTCACTACATACCTTTATGTGCATCTACCTACTTGCTGTATTCCTCTCCTAGAACAATCTTTTTGTGCAAATTCTTAGCCCATCATAGAAGGCTGGAAAGCGCTTTTCAGGACCCATCTTTCAGCAGCTGATGGAATCGAGTTATTGATTACTTACTTCTAAGACCAATTGCAATTTCTAAAATGTGCTCATCTGGTTATTATCATTCCGACATATGCAGCCATAGCCGTTAGGTACAAACTGACATTTCTTGCTGCAAACTCTGCATGTGAGGTTTCTACATGATTATTCTGTCCTTTGGGAGTGTGCACACGGTCACTGCACTATAAATGCATTTTTTCATAAGTACAAACAATAACAAATCTGGCAGAGGGACTATTTGTCATCCTATTGAACCTGGAACTAATGCATGCTGGCCCATTACTAGGGAATACAGGTTCCATTACAAATAAGAAAAAAGAATCTCTCTAATTCATAATATTAAGGGTAAAGAGGGTTTGTGAGTGTGGGTAAAAGTCAGATTGATCTAGTATAACTAAATGTAGGTTTTTTTTTTTACTTTCAAATATAGTATTTTTTATGTATTTAAAAAATTTTCTAAATTCCTATTATATTCTCTTAGTTGTATTATTCTAATGACTCATAGAGAAAAAAATTTTGT
>NW_007775091.1:0-3858 GCF_000696425.1 Galeopterus variegatus | reverse complement strand
CCCTCTAGTGTCCCCACTGCAGGCCCCATTGCAGGGACCGGTGCAGTTTCAGAGCTTCCATGTAGTTTCAGAGCTTTATGCTCTACACAGGGTTTCCACATGTGGTGTTTCAAGTGTGAAGCATCATCTGCTCCTCGCAGAACCAGCCAGAACACCGGTTTCTAGAAAAGTCTTGTAGTGATGCAAATATCGAATTCCCCTTGCCTTTCACAAGCTGGGCGGATCCCCTCAGAAGCTTCCCATAGGACCAACAGACACTGCGCTGAAGATTTTGCAGGACAGAGGCACGATGTCCCTGCAGATGTTTGATGCGCTCACCTCCAGTCAGGCCGACAACAAAGGCACTGGGTTCCAGTGACTGGCTCAGGGACTCTGGGTTTCAGGAGGGTTGTCCAGCTGCCCACAAACAGCAACCACAGGCGGGGCCATGCTACCCTCTGGCTTCCCACCTCGTCGCCTCAGTATCATCTGTAACTGGCTTTGCTGTTGCCATGTTTCGTTTGTGGGTCACACACCTAGCTACTGGAAAATTCTCTGAAGTGAAAAAAGTGCAAGAAAATAAAACCTTAGAAAAATAAGTCATCGTTTTATTTCTACTTCAAAATATACCATATACATCTGGAATTCTAAGAGGGAAAGTAGACCAGGAGATAATTCCACCGTCAAAATAACAGAAGATAAAAAATAAGAATTGCCCATTTCAGGTCTGTCTTTAATCCAGCTGAAAGGGGCAGGAGCTGCCCTCTGTCCTGCTGTCAGGGGGCACCCTTCTGTCGGAGACCTTGCAGCTGCCTCCCATAGATGCCGTGTCTAAGAGTTCCTGGAGAGCTTTGAGGACTTGCTTGGGCTGGCGGGCGGCAGAGTCCTGCAGGCGGGAGCCCATCTGCTCCTGAAGACCCCTGGCCAGGCAGCGCACCGCCGCATGCACCTTCCCGCTGTGCCCGGGCAGGAGGCCGTTCCCGATCGTGTTGCTCAGGAAGTACCAGAGGATGGGAAGGACATGCCGCTCCACGGCTGCAGGCTTTCGGGGGTAAACAGAGGCCACCAGCACTGCCGGGCAGAAAAGAGGGACAGTCACTTGGGCCAGGCACTCTCTTCCTCTCCCACTGCACTCTCTTGGGACACCAACTCTGTCCTCCAAAGGACAGACAGCCCAGCAGGGCTGACTACCCCCTAGACACAATGCCCAAGGATAACAACACATTTAGGGCCCTGTGAAAACATTTTATTTTCTTTGAATATCAGAAGAAAAAATACCCGAATATATCCGGCCTGGTTTACATTTGCACAAACTGGTCATAAAATATAAATTTTAATATTTTTTATGGAGAAAAGGGCATGCAAAGGCGGAAGTACTCAAGGTCGATGACAGTCCTAATGGGTCCCTGCAGCCCAGAGGAGAGGAGAGAGGCAGATACACCTGGTTACAATCCTGCCTCTGCTATCTACTAGCTGCGTGAGTCTGAGAAAGCCACCCAGCCTTTCTGAGACTGTTTCCAAGTCTGTAAAGTAAGGTTAATCATCCTGAACCAAGACGTCAAGATGGTTAGAGATTCAAGCAATAACCCACACTACTGCCTGTGAAAGTCCACACAAACACAAAGAAAAACTGTGCTAGGAAGAGAAGTCACGACCTGTCAAATGAGCATTCTGGCAGATAAAACATCTAGTAGGGGATAAGACCAGCATGCCCTCCCCAGCATCTGGATGCCAAACCTTGCGACAAGACCAGCAGCAATCCATGAGAGATGAGTGTGTTTGTAAACCATCACATGAAGCCCCCAAATCTGTCTACCCAAGGCCCCCAACTCTCTCTAAACCCAAGAAAACCCAGAAGCCAGCTGAACCTGCCAGCCAGCCCTCCATCACCAACATCAAAGCTACATCAAGGGCTATCCCAGGCCCCCCCCCCACCAGGGGCTGCTCCGGCCTCTCACAGTGGTCGCATTTACCCTAAGTGCATTAGCACTACCAGTGCTCGCTTCACCAGCTCGCTTTTCCAGTCTCTCTGCCTGTCATCCCTTCAAGGGGTAAGTGCTGGTGAAGGCAGACTACACTGAGAGCAGTGCTTTATTGGTTTATGGGGCAAAGAAACTGGAAAATCTGTGGGCTGGGCCACCCCCTGCAAGCTGCCTCAGCTCAGGGCTCAGAGCTTCACACGTGGCTCCGTTTCATGCTTGTGGCACCCCTGAGAAGCAGGACGCTCATCTGTTTTACAGAGGAGGAAAGCCAGACTCAAGCCAAGGACATCTCTCTAATAGGGCAGAGCTGCCTTGACTCCAAAGGCCCCGCTCCTTCCACCCCACACTGCCCCCCAAACCTCCAGGGGTTCCACCTTTCAAAGGTTAATCTGGAGTTTTGCTCTGTTTTTAGTGAAACCCTCAATTTGTCCTTCCCTCATCAGCTTAACACCATCCAATCCCCCAGGAATCCCACAGGTCTCTGATTTCAGAGACAGCCTGGGACAAGTTGGGAACCAGAGAAGATGACCTGCATCCCCTCTGCTCAGCCAGACACTCTCATGGAATGTGCAGTTTGGCTTTGAGGCCATACCCTCGGGCTTCTTGCGGCCCTCACTGTGGGACCTCCCCTGGAAACCTCCAAGTAACAGAGCCCTCAGAAGTAAAGCTGGTCCTGATTACTGGGACGGCAGGACTATACCCTGTGGGTCAACCCAGCCATGTCAGCATTCACTGAGAAAGGCTCCCAGAGGAAAGGTACTTTGAGCAGCTTTACAAAGTGGGGCAAAGAGGTGCACTGGTAGGAAGCAGCTGAGGGTTGTGTTCCCTGTGCTTGAAACAGGCTGAGCAGGGAGAGCACAGCGAGCAGAAAAGCAGGCCACAGTCAGCCCCAGGGGTCAGGGAGTGAGGGTGAGCTAAAGAAAACAAATGGTCGTGACTAGCTGTCTGTACTGAACAACTATAACTCAAAGGCTTCCTGGAAACCCACAGAGTCTCACCTGCAAAAAGAGGCAAGCATGCCCATAGACAGCAGTATTATTCACAATAGCCAAAAGGGGAAAGCAGCCCAAGTGTCCATGGAGGGATGAATGGATTTAAAAAATGTGGTATATCCATACAACGGAATACTATTCAGCCTTGAAAAGGAAGCAAATTCTGACACGTGCTCCAACATCATGAACCTTGAGGACATTATGCTAAGTGAATTCGCCAGGCACAAAAAGACAAATACTGTGTGATTCCACTTGTATGAAGGACCTAGAGTAGTCAGATTCATAGAGACAGAAAGTAGAATGGTGGGGGCCAGGGGCTGGGGGAAAGGGAATGGGGAGTTTTGGTTTACAGTTTCAGTTCTGCAAGATGAAAAGAGTTCTGAAGATGGGGGGTGATGATGGATGCACAACGTTATGAATGTATTTAATGCCACTGAACTGGACACTTAAAAATGGTTAAGATGGTAAATGTTATATTATATGTATTTTATCACAATTTTAATAACTGGGAGAAAAAGGTGAAAACTATCCCAAGAACCAGGCCCAGCATCCCGGCCTCCACCAAAGGCTGAGAGTGTTCACTGGCCCCTATGAAGCCCGCTTCCCCATCCTGCCACCCCTTACGCTCCTGCTCCCTGAACTCTCGCCCTCCAGAAGTGGGGAGCATCTCCACTCCTGCCTCAGGGAGCTCACTTATCAGGAAAAGTCCCCACCCCCAGTTTCAGGGCCCATGCTGCCTTCTCTGCTCGTGTCTTGACTGACAGAACTCTGTGCCTCATGGCCACATTCCCCAGGAAAAGGGATGTGGAAGTCACCTGGCCGGCAGGGGCCAGTCTCTCAAGCGGGCAAAGGCGACAGAGGCCCTTCTGGAAGTCATCAGGAGGAAGCAAACCCCATTAAACTCC
>NW_007775090.1:0-3858 GCF_000696425.1 Galeopterus variegatus | reverse complement strand
ACTTATAACAATTTAGGTCAGGGTTCCTGAGGAATTCAGATTTCCAGGCCCGCCCAGTACCTATTAAATCAGAGTCTGGAGGCTGGTCCTGGGGATCTGGATCTTTGAACAAGTGTACTGGGAGACTCTGATACACTCCAAAGTTTGACAATGTCTGCTCTGAGTTGTAACTAGTCATTGAAACTTCAGTGAGAATGGGTGCCAGACCCTCAGTAAGCCAAGTACTGTGAATGGCACTAGGGAAGCTTGCTTTACTCAAAACATCTCATAAATTTTGTCTTGCAAAATAATGAAAGGTTTTGCAAGGAAAATAAATGAAAACTTTGCTCCGAAAATCCTAATACCCATGTAAGACACTTGTACATTGTTGTGCACTGACTGCTTTGTTTCATCCAGGTGTAGCAGCCTGGACCCCCCTTGAGAGCTGCATTTGTGTAAGTATTTTCTGCCTCTAAGAGGAAACGTCAGGGCCATACCCTGCAACAACAGAGAGGCGAGATAGAAAAGGTAGTTGTAGTTAGAGTTTTCATGTATATCTTCCATTTCTTTTATCTTTTCTGTCAGTCTTTCAGCGGCCTTCTATTTTAGTTGTCTCTTATTAAGAATGTACAATTACTTGTTAGTTTCTCTTTAAGTTACTCTTGCAATCTCATTCTTCCAACTGGAACATTTAGCTCATTTACACTAATGTAAAAACTGATACATTTAAGTTTACCATTCATTTGTGCTTTCCCTGCATTCTTCCTTTTCTCCTTTTCTAAGTTTCCTTTTTATTTTTTTTAATCACTTCTGACTTCTTTTAGATTGATTGAATATGTTTGGGCATTTTACTCTTCTTTGATTTCTTTAGTGATTACCCTAGAAATTAAACAGTTGCTAATCAATATCTTTACTCACCGCATGGAAAATATAAGAAACTTAGTACCCTTTAACTCTACTTAACTATTCCCAACATTTGCGTAATTTTAGCAATGCATTGTGATTATATACATATATACGCATGGAAAATATAAGAAACTTAGTACCCTTTAACTCTACTTAACTATTCCCAACATTTGCATAATTTTAGCAATGCATTGTGATTATATACATATATAATATATATATATAATCAGATGTGTATTAATAGAATTTATATATCATATGCATTATGTATATGTAATTTATACACATGCATATATGAGGGTGCTTCAAAAAGTTCACGAAAAGATTCATATTATCTTTTAATTTTATTTTCCACAAACTTTCTGAAGTACCTTCATATATATTTTATATAACATTATTATATTTTTGCATGCAGACAATGTTAATTTATATTTGCAATGCATATGTTTATATACTTACCTATTAATATGTGTAAATACGTCATGCATAAGTATTAAATTTGCATATCATTTTCTATCTGTTTGCATATTTGTTGCTCTTCAATTTTTTTTTGTACTTCCATCTTCTGTTTCTGTCATTTTCCTCTGCTTTAAAACCCCCTAAAATTGTATTTTAATAAAGTCTATTAATACTGAACTCTCTCAGGTTTTTGTTTATGTGAAAATATATTTGTTTTACCTTCAATTTTTAACAATTTTTCTCTGGGTGTAAAAACTTAAATTTGCTTTTTTTTTTGTTTTTTTTTGCATACTTTGAAAATGTCTCATTGTCTTTTGACATTCATAGTTGACATTGGGAAATCAACTGTCAGTCTCCATATTTCTTTTTTTACCCCTGCAGATTTTTCTTTTTTTATCTTGTTTGGTGAAATTTTAATATGCTGTGTCTAGGCATAGAATTCTTTAATGTCCTGTTTTTGGCACTTTACGAGCTTCTTTAATCTGTATTAGTCAATTATGGGGAAGTTTCTGGGCAATATGTGCTCAAATATTTCTGCTGCACCACTATATTTTCCCTCTTTTTCTGGCATCCCAAATAAAAGTATTTTTGAGCATCACATTCTATCTTGTAAGTCTCTTAACTCATTTTCTGTATTTTACCTCATTTTTATTTCCTGCTTTTTTCCAAGTAATTTTTTGATTCTTTCAGCCAGCTTATAATTTCTCTCTTCAGTTTGTCTAATCCACTACTAAATATATCAAATGAGTTCTTAAATTATTATTTAATTATCTTTTATAAAATTCTTATTTATTTTCAAAAAAAAGTTTGTCACTTTTTATTATTTCCAGTTTCCTGTAGAAATTTTTAAGCATGGCATTTCTATCTTTGAACATGGAAATCATAGTTGTTGTAAGGATTAAGTATTTAACAATCCCAATATCTGTAGTTCCAGTGTGTCTGCTTCTACATGTGAGTTATTTCTAGTAGTTTTCACCCATTTTCTCTGATCTCCTCATGTGCCTAGTTATCTTTAATTGTGTGTTGGAAATTGTTCTTGAAAACTTGCTGTGAACATCATTTGATACTTAAGATAATAGTATCTACATGCAAAGATGGTTTCCATTTGCTTCTTCCTAGCACATTACTGATCGAGAACTCTCTTAATCCAATTTAATGTTTAAGATTTACTAGGCCACCCACACAACTAGAAACTAAGCTACAATCTCTGGGATGGCATGCATATTTCTGATTTTTCTTTTTCTTTCTTCTTTTTTTAAAATTTGTTTTTATTTCTAGGCTGTAGCCCTTTTTCTTCCTTTTCCAAAGCACCTATGTTTACTGGTCTGAAGAGTCCACCAGTCCCTCAACTTTCAACACCCTGAAGCCCAACATTAATCACCCTGGACTGCCACAACTGTAAGAATGCTGTTCAGAAACTCACCTACATCATTTTCATTAGCCAAATTCCCCAAGTCAAAAGCAGATAAACAGCTTCACTTCTCTGAATTTCAGTCACATGGAATTCTTGGACTGCCACAACTGTAAGAATGCTGTTCAGAAACTCACCTACATCATTTTCATTAGCCAAAGTCCCCAAGTCAAAAGCAGATAAACAGCTTCACTTCTCTGAATTTCAGTCACGTGGAATTCTGGCTTTAGCTCTGACATGTAATAAGCTTACAAGCTATCACTCCTATCTTTTAACTGAGAAGCTAGAGATTTTTAAATAAATGACATTTCCAGCCAGCCACAAAGAAAGAAAAGAAATTAAATGACATTTTTTGACTCATCAGGGAACTGAAGCCAAAGGGAAAACTATTATCCTGAAATCTGAAGAGTCAGGTGAATCCAGACATATATAGCAACTGAGATTGGCTTACCTAGTACAGAAGCTGCTGGATCTGTAAACTAATAGGAACAACTTACATGGTAATTTTGACAACTTGCTAGAGGCTAGTGGACTATTATGAGAGTAAGAAACTCCTATGGGCTGCAGTTTTCAGGACCCTTCGACTTTCATGGAACTTCCTTCCAGGACTCCCTATATTCTCATGGTGAGGGCCTGAGAAAGGTCACTAGTGACTCTATCAGCGAGAGGGAAAAATAACCACAGCAAACTATACCCAGATCTATGTCCATAGCAAAGACCTACTCTTCAGGAAAAAGGACTTTGCCTAAGTTCACTATTGAAGACTTAACCTAACTGGGGAAGGAAACTGCTCCCGACTCCAACCCCTCCAGGCTCTGACTCATCTAAAGGGGACATATAATCAGCAGAGGATAGGAATTAAAGGAGTAGAATACAGAAAGGAGATCAAGACCATAGAGTAAACACTTGTTATAGTCATGACCTCAGGAAACAGGGTCACTAAGAGACTGAAATTTATTTGGAAGATTATTGAACACTCCCCCCAATATTAACACCACACCAACAGGGCTCCAATATAATAACAGTGGATTGTAGCTGAAAAAGCTGCAAGACACAGACTCTCTTTCAGAAGAAGTTCTTAGGGAAACCCAAAGCCAGCAGGG
>NW_007775089.1:0-3859 GCF_000696425.1 Galeopterus variegatus | reverse complement strand
GGCCCCATCATGGGGTAGCAGAGGGGACAGTAAAGGTTAGGGACAGTGGCAAAGCCCAGCATGTGAGGAATGCGAACTTGATTTCCAATGGACAATATCAAAGGGTTTGGGGTAGGAGAGTAGACAACCAAGATGGTATTTTTAGGAAGATGAATTTGGTGCTAATGTGTAGGATGGGTCTGGGACCAGGAATTCTGTTGGGAATGAGATGCGGTTGTAGAGCTAAGAAGGAAAGGTCAGCACTGGCATCCTGGGAGTGCTGGAGAGGGAGATGGGGAAGGAGAAGGAGGAGAGGGGTCTCAGGGAAGGACAGTTTCATGGCTAAGGGAGGGCTGAGCAGGGATAAGGGCCCAGCACTGAGGCCCAGCCGCCTGCCCAGTTAACTGGGAGGGGAAGGAAGAGAGCTGAGGAAACGGAGTGATGGAGATGGGGGCTCTCCAGAAAAGGTTGTGTCTCAACAGCTCAGGGAGAAAAGAATTTCAAATCAAATGCCTCCTACTGTGTGAAGCACAAAGAGTGGAGCAATTTGTCCTTTTAGAGAAAGCAGGAGGAGGTTTTATAGGTACCCAAAGGCAGCAGATGTGTGCAAGTGCCGTGAAGGGTCAACTTGCTGTGATGTTGCCCTCACAAGTATTTTAATGTTTCAGGCTGAAAGAATGAGCCATCCTGGGAATTTCAGTCATGGGGCAGGCTGGACATACCAAGCCACAGAACTCAGGATTCTGTTTTTAAGGAAAGGTAGCTCTGGAAAGAGGGCACTGAATAAGATACAAATCTAATACTTTAAATAAATTTAACAAGGGTTTCTCAGACACTCATTAGGTGTCCATTATTGTGTGGGACACTCAGGTATGTCAAAGACAGACTTATCCAAACAAAGACATTCGAGATGCTTTGACATCACACCTGAGACTTTTGTTGTACTAACAGTAAGTGCTGAGAAGGGGTTCGGCAGAATCTGTCTTGTTATTTGTTTATGCCTCTGTCCTTTTCATCTTTGGACCCGCAGAATCTTGATAGTGGTAGGGATAACCCGTGCTTGTTAAATGTTGATTGAATGAATGCAACTATAATTACTTTATCTACTCAATCTATTTCTATGAATCAAGGAACAATATGGGGATTAGATTCGGGGTTTGGAAAACGATGTACTGGTGGATGCTGCCTCTACTAGATCCAGGGAAGACCTGGGACAGGCATGGGTGCCTGGGGAAGCCCGTGATCCAATGGACCTATCCCATAATTGTTCTCACTGGTGATTCCCTTGCACTAGTGTCTGAGGCATTTTGATTCTAACCTTGACTCATTCTGATCTGAGAGGGACAAAAGAAGATTGGAGGCAATGCCCCTTCCAGATTAAATAAATTATGCAAACATGCAGAGGTACTCTGTAGGCAGTTCATTCTGATAACTACAGCAGGTACCCAATATGTCAACACTGATTGAACTCTGTGACCTTGGACAACTCCTGGCCCCTCTTGGAACCTCAGTTTCTTCCTCTCTTAAACCAGGGGATTTGGCTAAAGGAGTCAAAGTTTTGTATCTCGGCAATGGATAAGGAGAGGAAAAGCATGGAAAGATGGTGAGTGGAGCTACTCTCTCTCCGCCTGAGCTGGCTGTTTGGGAGGACAGTGCTCCTGAGGGTGCTGGACATTCTCTGCCCCTTGCCAGGGATCTGTCAGAAATATGGAAGTAGTAAGGCTTGAAAGATTACTAGTGAGCCTCTCCCAAAGCTCCTGGAGCTTCTGCAAGATGGCTTCTTCTACCTGAGACCTTCCTGAAGCAACCCCCTTCCCTGCTAGCCTTTCAACCAAGGTGATTTTTTTAACCCTTCAGGACCAGAAGATGCTGTCAGTGAGATTGGAAGGCTTCCTTCTGGAGACTTGGTGGAATCTCTGGGCTCCAATAAACTATAAATCTTAAGATTGCTCATTCTAAATCTAATCCAAAGATTGCTTATTTAGAATGGAAGGTATTAAATAAATCTGCTGCCTCTTTGCCTAACCACCCAACTGGGGGGTCTCAGTCATACCTCGTCAGTCTTTGGGACTCATTCTTTCTTCTCCCTGATCTAGTTTGAGTGAGAATAATGTGAGGGCCCCTGAAGAGCCCCCCACAAGCACATCAACCCCTCTTATACCTGTAATTCTATCATCAGGGATTTATTTCTTTGGGGTCAAGCAATTTTCTGTCTTTTAATATTCATTCATTCACTTAACAAATATTTTATGAAGAACCGAGGTTCTGTAGTAGGGGCTGGAAGTCCAGTGGGGAAAAGACTAGAGAAAGACAGTAAGAAAACAGGAGAATGTCAAATAGTGATACATTCCATGACGACAAAGTGGAACAGTGGGAGAGAGTAACTGCGGGTGGAGGTCAACACAGGCCCGAGCATGGAGGGTCACCTGAGCTGAGATCTGAATGATGAGCAGGAAGCAGCCATGTGGGGATCAGAAAGGAGAGTGTTCTGGGCAGAGGGATAGCAAGGATAGAGCTCTGAGGTGGAAATAAGCTTGGTGTATTTGAAGAACAAAAAACCTCGGCATAGCTGGAGCACAGTTAATGGGAGAACTGGGAGAGGTGAGGACACCCAGTCCTGACCCCTGGTACCTGTCAATGTGACCTTATTTGGAAATGGGGTCTTTGCAGATGTAATCAAGGATCTCAAGATGAAATCATTCTAGATTTAGGGTGGGCCTCACATCCAATGACTGATGTCCTTATAAGAGAAAGGAGGGGGAAATTTGCGACACAGGTACAGTGAAAGGCCATGTGAAGGTGGAGGCAGAGATTGGAGTGATCCATCTACAAGCCATGCAATGCCAACGAGTGCCGGCACCACCAGGAGCTCTAAGAGGCAAGGAAGGATTCCAAGGGTTGCGGGCAGCCCCCAGAACCTGGGGAAGAGGGACAGATTCTCCTTCAGAGCCTCCAGAGGGAACCAACCCTGCCAACACCTTAGTTTTGGAGTTCTGGCCTCCAGAACTGTGACAAAGTACTTTTCTCTTGTGTTAAGCCATCAAGTCTGTGGTAATTTGTTACAGCAATCCTAACACAAGAGGTGAGTAGTTTTAGCAAAGCCGGACAAACAAACAAACAAACCCTCCGGTTTCTGTCTAGAAAATGGATTGTGCAGGCAGGGGAAAAAAAAAAAAGAAAGAAAGAAAAGGAAACCAGGTAAGAGGCTAATGCAGTAAGGAAACTGATGGTGGCTTGAGTGAATGAACGAATGAATGAATGAATGAATGACTAACAAAAAGGGAAGGCGCAAACACTTGAGGGTGACTGAGCTGATGAGATTGTCAGAGGTGGGGGTGGAGGTGGGACACCGAGTTTTTCGGAGGAACTTCTAAGTCTCTGCAGGGCTGGTTCTTCTCCTAAAGCACAGATTGGTGAGCTCAAAATGGGCTTCCTGGGAGCTGGTGGGAAGCAGACAGCCAAGGGGGAGGGTCCAGCAAGTGTGGGCCGGAGGGGAGGCAGGGGCTGAGTTACCTCCCTCCTCCATGTGTGCAGCAGGTGCACGCAAGACACCTGGGAGTGAATGGATGTCACGTAAAACTTCCTTCTCTAAAGGCCCAGCTCAAATGCCACCTTCTCCCTTAAGCATCCCCAACTTCTTGCTGCCACCCTCCACACACAAATCGTTTTTGCCTCCCTTGTGCTTTGGGCTTCCCCAGGAGTGTCCCCTGCCCACTGCCCAGTTCCACCTGTTAGTGCACCCTAAGGGGCTGCTGGTCTCAAATGCTAGACTGTGAGTCTTTTTTTTTTTTTTTTTTTAAGATGACCAGTAAGGGGATTTTAACCCTTGACTTGGTGTTATCAGCACCACACTCTCCCAAGTGAGCCACGGGCCGGCCCC
>NW_007775088.1:2905-3859 GCF_000696425.1 Galeopterus variegatus | reverse complement strand
AAACATCAGGAGTAGCTATACATATATCAGATAAAATAGACTTCAAGCCAAGGAAAGTAAAAAGAAAATAAATAAAACAAAGAAGAAGCATTATATAATGATAAAGGGATCAATCCAATAAGAGTATATAACAATGATAAATATATATGCACCCAATACCAGAGCACCCAGATATACAAAGCAAATACTACTAGACCTACTGGAAGAAACAGACCTCAATACAATAATAGTTGGGGACTTTAAAATCCTACTTTCAGCAAAGATCATCCAGATAGAAAATTAACCAAGAAACATCAGAGTTAATCTCCACTCTAGACCAAATAGACCTAATGTACATTTACAGAACATTTCATACCAGGGCTGCAGAATACACATTCTTCTCAGCAGCACACAGAACATTCTCTAGAACATACCATATGTTAGGTCACAAAACACATCTCAACAAATTTTTTAAAAACTGAAATAATATTGACAGATGTTATTCTTAAACAATTTAAAAAGCATGAATAAATGAATGAACTAAAAACAAAAACAAGAACAGAAAAACTAGTAGTATTGCCTTACCTTAAGTGTATATTAAAATGAATACTGTTTGGTCCTTTAATAAAAAATTTGCTTAATTGTTAAAAAAAAAATCAAAATCATATCAACTATCTTGCCTGACTGCAACAGAATAAAACTAGAAATCAATAAAAGAAGGGGCAGTGCTGGCCAGGTAGCTCATTTGTATAAAGCATGGTGCTGATAACACCAAGGTCCAGAGTTCAATCCCTGTTCCAGCCAGCCACAAAAAAACAAAAGAAAAAAAAAGAAAGAAAAAGAAAAGAAAAGAAGGGACATTAGAAACTGTACGAATACATGAAAAAATTAAACAGCATGCTCCTGAACAATATATGGGTCAAAAAGGAAATTTTAAAATTCCTTGCAACAAATGAAAATGTAAACACAATATAC
>NW_007775088.1:0-1206 GCF_000696425.1 Galeopterus variegatus | reverse complement strand
CCACATTCTTTTTCAGGAGTTGTCATTGCTTCCTTCTTCCTCCAGATTGCTGAAACCAGCTGTGCTATCACTGAATTAACACATATGATCTACATATGATCTACAAGACACATATGATCTACACATGATCTACAAGTAAACCCATCTTCATTACTTTCCTTCAGGAAAGAAATGGCTCTGTAGACCCTCTGAGAACCTGTAGCAAGGTTCACCCTCTGCCTCTCTCTTTATGCCAGCCCTAGGGCCTCATCTTGGACCTACCCATTAGTTCTACCCTCCCCTGTATCTCTAACTTCTCCCTCTGTGGCCTCCTTTCACACAACTTAGCAACCTACTAAATTCTACCACCTCAAACCACCCCTCCCCTAAATCCACCTCTAACTACTACTCAATCTTCTCCCTTTATTATCCAAAATACTTGAAAGAGAATTCCTTACTTGCTGTGTCAATTCTCAGTTCAACATTACTTCTAAATCCAGTGTGTCATGGTTTTTGTCAATACCATTCTACTAGATATCTTCTGACAAAAGTCATCAGGTATCTCCATTGCCTAATTTAGCAGACATTTTTCAACCCTTATTTCATTGACATCTCTCCACAGAACTGCACACTGTTAATCATTTTCCTCAAATTCTGTTTCTCTGACACCACACACTGATGGTTCCCATCATACCTCTGATTATTCCTGTTCTCTGTCCTTGGTGCGATCCCCATTCTTCAACCAGCCTAGGTACCCCAGCCATCTGCAGCCCACTAATGTTATTTATGCCATGATTTCAGTCATTCTAATGGTTGCACCCACTATAGATGATGATGATTCCTAAACCTGTTTCCACTCCAAATCCCTGCTCAGAATATCAGACTCATATAGTAAATTTCTTTTGACTGTGAACACTTGACTATACTAAACCCAACGTGACTCAAACGGAACCCAGTTTATCCTCTGCCTGACCCTCTTCCTCTATTTCTCTGTCTTAACTGGTAACTCTACAATCCACTCAGTTATATAAGCTGAAAACCTGGCACATATTGTTTAAACCTTTCTCTCTCTCATCACCCAGAGCTAAGCATCATTAGGACCCACAAATGTATACCTTAATTACATCTCAAATGGATCCTTTACTACCACTGACCTAATCCACACTCTTCATCATCTTTCAGATGGAAGACTGAAACTGGTTTCCTTACTTACAGTTCTGCCTTCTA
>NW_007775087.1:0-3860 GCF_000696425.1 Galeopterus variegatus | reverse complement strand
GCCAACAAAATTAAGGTAATGAGCTGTGTGTGGCTTATATTCTGCAAAGTCGTTTTTAAAGAGCACGCAGTCCTTTGTCTTAATCATCATAATAGCTCTGTTGACACATGACTGATTGTAAATGTTGTTCAACCACAGGTTAAAATAGCCCAAATCTTATTTTACTTTGTTGAATAAAGTATCATATAAATGTTTTCAGTTGGCTAAAAAAGTTAAAAATTGCTAATAGGGTTTCCTGTTAGAAGAGTGGTATACAATAATTGCCAACTGATCACTGTTTGTCATATTCAGAATAGAATATATCATATTATTATTTGGTGTTTGGTTGTGTATTGACTTACCACTTTTTAACGTATCTTCTCATTTTATTTCAATTATCTTTTCATAAATTGTTTTAGTAAAGTGTCATTTTTTCTTATTTTGACTTTTTTTTTCCAGGAGCTTAAGCAAAAATGGATACAATCCAGGTATTATTTGAAAAATTCCCATGAAATTTTTATTATAGGAACAGCACTACTTTTTATCATGACCTTTGAAGTGTAAATCTCTTCTACTTAAACATTTAATAAACTAAAAACTTCCACTTCAGGCCATGATGGAATAGTAGTGCCAGAGTAACCCTTCTGCTATAAACAACTAGAAAACAAGGCAAAATGTATGTTTTCATACAAGGGATAACAGTCAGCGTAGGACTATGTGAAAGGAAACAAATAATTCCTCCAATTTTTTGCTGGGAGGCACATTCTGAACCAGAGAGGAGGAAAGAGGATCCCATGCAGAACAAAGTTGTCTTGCTGACAGCTCTGAGGGAAGAGAGATTAAGGTTGAGGGAGGCTGAGGCAGCTGGAAGTTGCCAGGAAGAATTCCAAAGAGGAGGATGCTATATAGATTAAAAGCTCCATAAATCTGCATAGATGGTCTTTTGAAACTTTGCAAGACACCGAGATGTGCATTCATAGGGTGAAACACCATAAGACAGGGTAAAGAATGACCAAGGTGATATAAAATTAATAATTCTCAGAGGGGGAGATGTTTGAGATCCAACCAGCCAGAGGGGAAAGTCCTCCTTGATCACTGGGGCATTCAGTAAAGAAACTGGAAATGACATGCTCTAGTAGTAGGGCTAAGTTCTCACTAGTAAAAAGTACTTTATACCTACAAGAACAAAGCTTAAGTACAACCCTCAAAAGATCAAGCTGATCTGCAAGTAACTTAAGTTGCCTTCCAGAAGAAAGCCCAACACTCTTTAAGGGAAGACTACAAAATCTAAATACTAAACAATATGAAATTCACAATGTTCTATATTCAATTTAAAAATTACTACAAGGCCCCCAAACACAATGTCCTATATCCAATTTAAAAATTACAAGAAATTTTTGAGAAAAATTTGTCAATAGAAACAGATTAATAACAGATGAAGAAGTTAGATCAGGGTGTTAAAACACCTTTATAAATATGTTCAAGTATTTAAAGGAAAGCATGAACCTAGCAAAAAGTGGAAGATTTTTAAAAAAATCTGTAACTGAATAGCACAGTACCTGAAAAATTCAATGCATGGATTAATAGAAGACTAAATAATATTGGGGGAAAATATAAGTCAACTTGAAGACATATAGAAATATGACAATAGAAAATATCCAAAATAAGGCAAAGAGAGAAAAATGATAAAAATTAACAGAGCCTCTATGATCTGTGAGACAAAAATCATGTAGTCTACCATTCTTTTTTTTTTTTCCTTTTTTTTTTGTCTTTTTTCGTGTCCGGCAACGGATTGCAACCCTCAGTGTCGCGCCTGTACCGGACCGGGACCGGCAACGGGATCGCAACCCGCGGTGCTGCGCCCGCCCCTCGCTCAGCCAATGAGCGGGCACCGGGCTGTATGTGGGATCCGACCCCTCGGCGGGAGTGCCACCATGCTCCCCAGCAGCGCACTGTAGCAGTGCGCCACCGGGCCGGCCCGTAGTCTACCATTCTTTTTTTTTTTTCCTTTTTTTTTTGTCTTTTTTCGTGTCCGGCAACGGATTGCACCCCTCAGTGTCGCGCCTGTACCGGACCGGGACCGGCAACGGGATCGCAACCCGCGGTGCTGCGCCCGCCCCTCGCTCAGCCAATGAGCGGGCACCGGGCTGTATGTGGGATCCGACCCCTCGGCGGGAGTGCCACCATGCTCCCAAGCAGCGCACTGTAGCAGTGCGCCACCGGGCCGGCCCGTAGTCTACCATTCTTATAAATAAGTTTTTGAAGAAATAATATTTGAAAAATGCCTAAATTTGGAGAAAACTCTGATCTGCGATCCAAGGAATTCAAGGAACCCCATGCAGAATAATCAGGAAGAAAATCACACTGAGACATTATCAGAATCAAAATTCTGGAAACTAGTGATAAAGAAAATTTTTTGAAAGCAGTCATAGGAGGAAAAAAGCATTTTACATACAGAGGTACAAAGATAAGAATGACTGTAGACTTCTTATAGAAACTACACAAACTAGAAAACAACAGAATAATATCTTTGAATTACTGAAAGAAAAAAACACCCAACCTATCAACCTAGAATTCTATACCCATCACAAATAAATTTCAAAAATAAGGGCAAAATAATGGACTTTTTAACACACACACACACATACACACACACACCGAGAGAATTCATTGCTAGCAGACCTGAACTACAAAATATGTTAAGAGAAGTCTTCAGGTGGAAAGAAAGTAATTTCTGATGGAAACTCAGATTTACACACAAAGAGCACAGCTAATAGTAAGTATGTGGATAAATTAAAGGACTTTTCTTCTCATTTAAAATATTTCAAAGATAGTAACTGATTTAAAGCAAAAATGATAACTTCTGTTTACAATAGAAATAAAATGGATGACAATAGTACAAAGAGGGAATGAACTATACTGTTGTAAGATTCTCACATTATGTAGGATCTGATACAATATTAATTGAAGGTAAACTGTAATAAGTTAAAGATGAATAGTGCCAACCCTAGAGCAATCAATAAAAAGATGGTATAGCTAATAAGCTATTCGTAAAAATAAGGTGGAATACTAAAAAAACCATTCAAAAGAAGTGAGGGAAAGGACAAAAGAAACAAAGAAGGTACAAATAGAAGACAAACAGAAAGGTGATAGACTTAAACCATATTAATTACAGTGAATGTAAATGTTCTAAACACCCCAATTAATAGGCAGTAATTGTCATAACAGCTAAAAAATGTAAGACCTAACTAGTGTATTCTGTTAAAAGAAACTCTCTTTAAATATAAAGACACAGGGAGGTTAAAAGAGAAAGGATAGAAAATGTATATATCGTGAGAACACTGATCAAAATAAAACCAAAGTAGTTAATGTGAGAGAAAGTAGACTTCAGAACAAGGAATATTACCAGAGATAAAGAGGGTAGTTTCATAACAATAAAGGGGTAAATTCATCAGAAGATATAATTCTAAACATGTATGCATTCATTACACCACTTCAAAATATCTGAATAAAAAACTGGTGAAAATATGCATTTGAGTGATTTGAATTAATGAATTATTCAAAATATAAGTAATAAAATCAATTTTGAAAGTTGAAAGGACATTTAGACAAATCTATCATTGTACAGTTTATGATAGAAAAAGTAGACATACGGGCCGGCCCGGTGGCGCACTAGATAGTGCGCCGCTTGGGAAGCGCGGCGGCGCTCCTGCCCGAGGGTTCGGATCCCACATACAGACCGGTTCCCGCTCACTGGCTGAGCAAGGCGCGGGAGCAACACCAAGGGTTGCGGTCCCGTTGCCGGTCCCCGGTCCGGTGCGGGGGCAACACTGAGGGTTGCGATCCGTTGCCGGACACGGAAAAAAGACAAAAAGACAAAA
>NW_007775086.1:0-3860 GCF_000696425.1 Galeopterus variegatus | reverse complement strand
CTTAGTATCTCTGTTTTTATAAGGTGTCATGCTCTTTCACCTGCCTGTAATCCTGCACCCACTGGACCAATTGTTGAGCTAGGGCTGGGTCAGGAGCTCACAGACCCCTCAAGCCCATTGTCCATACTGGGTCACAAACCCTTCACATGCCAGGCTGTGTCCCCAGGCCCCTCACATGCCAGGCTGGGTCACCAGGCCCCTTACACGCAGGTCTGTGAGCTAGATAACCAGCAAAAAGGTCCTTGGAAGCCATAGGTTGGAGAGCATGGCTGGGCACGTGGCAGCTGCCAGAGACAATGAGGCAGTCAACGCCAGACAAGCGAGGCACATGCGCACTAACTCCACCCACACACAATTTTCTTACAAAGAATGTGCCGCACCACCCCCAATTGAGCCTAAGGCGAGGGGACCTGATTACATTATTATATTTTACTAACATGGGCTGAACCCGTGGCTCACTCAGGAGAGTGCGGCGCTGGGAGCACGGAGGCCGCAGGTTCGGATCCTACATATGGATGGCCAGTGCGCTCACTGGCTGAGCACGGTGTGGGTGACACCATGCCAAGGGTTGTGATCCCCTTACTGGTCACACACACACACAATAAATAAATAAATAAATAAAAATAAAAAAATAAAAAAATATTTTCCGAACATAAGGGAAGGGTGGCTTTTCTCAAGGAAATAAACATCTTGGGCTCAGTTGCCTGGAGTGCTAAGCCCGGGTGCCAGTGGTCCAGAAGAAGGCTGGGAAAGCCAGCTGTCTGGCACCCAGAGACCTTGGCTGTGTTGTGTCCCATGGGAAGTTAAATTCAGGTGCAGCCCCTTTCTCTGGCAGTTGTGTGTGGGGGAAGGGAATGGCCTGACAGGGCTTAGTCCTGGGACCCCTCTACTTTGTTGCAAGGAAACAAAAACACCGGGAAGTACCTGGGGTTGTTCATTGAGCAGGTCTGCTCTTCTGCATAGCCAAAAAGGGTGGAAACAGGATTTTAGGTGTCTGATTGCAGAGCTATTTCTCTCAGCTACCCTACTCTTCTGCTCCTTCTGGTCTGACCATGCTTGGTCCAGGCCACCACCTGAGGGGGACTGAGATAGGGATTGCTTCGGAGGGCAGCTTCCATCTGGACTGAGGTAGGACAGCTTGCAGGCATTGGCAGGATCAGGGGCAGGGCAGGAATTGGGGCACACCAGGGTGCCTCAGGAAAAGCCTTCAGGTGTGGACAGACCCAACAGGGAGGCAACGGCTTTGCTCCTCACAGGGAGACTTGTTTTGGATGGAGATGACCTCCTAAGTTGTTTGTTTTTCAGTGAACTGCTCCACCCAAGAATGTTCCAGTCATGTCTTAAAAGGCTGAGCCCCTCCAGAGAGGGTCTGGTTTCCCTGAGTCAGTGATTTTTGTCTCCTTCGGTCTATGAATGCTGCCAGTTTGTCTCCAAAAGAGTGTTTTGCCCTTAGGGTGGATGGGACTCAGGCGACTCTGGACTGAGACCCAGTCCTCTTGGCCTTTGGCTGAGTAACTTTCCAATTCCCTCCCAGTCCTCGGGCCACAGGTGGGTGTTTGGCTTCACCCTGACACTAACCCACAACTCCATTTGCCAAGGCAGTCTGCAGATGACAGGTACATTGCTGACCGACAGCCCTATCTTGGGCTGGTTTGGCTGCCAACCAGGCCAGGGGAGCTGATTGCTGGAGGCTCTGTCCCAGAAGTAAAGAAAAGCATCTTGTCCCTGTTCCAGTGTCTTCCCAGAAGTAAAGAAAAGCATTTGTCCCTGTTCCAGTGCCTCCAAAGGACTCTACTAAGTGCTTTCAAAGCATGTTTATAGTGATGTGTTGAGGGTGCTCGCTTTTCCTTGATGTGTCCATGCCAGAGCACGTAGCTCAAAGCTCAAAAAATGTGCAGATCAATAGCAAGTGAGATTTGTATCCCAGTTTCCAATGCAAAGAACAGTGCAAGTTTGTTTGGTTTGCTTTTCCCAGGGCTTACCTAACTTTTCCCCACAAATTACATATATTTGTATTTGTATCATCTCCAAAACAGCATAATAGTCATTAAAGGTAAGATTGTGTTTTCTGAACAAAAAAGTACCATTTTTGGCTGCTTTTAACAGTTCATCTGGGAGGTGTCATTGGAGGCAAAAAATATTTAAGTTTTGGCTGGTATATAAAAAACATCATGGAACACATTATTTGGATTGAGACTGTCCAACCCCCCCCCCCAGGGCATTTGATGGCTGTACTTAAAGACTGTCTAGTGCAACCACCCTCTTTATGTGTGTATCTGGCAGAGCCAAACTCACAGAACCAAACTCGGTGACAACAGAGGAGGACTGGCCAGTGACATTATTTGTTGCTGCATTAATCTCTATTTCTTCCTTCTTTCTGTTCTTAGGTTCCCAGTGGAGAAGATCAGCATGGCGGGGGAGGGCTAGAAAAGTTGAAGAGCCAGGAGGAAAGGCAAAAGTTCTTGGACAAATTATAATGAAAAGAAGAGCAAGCACAGCAGCAGGTAGTACTTATGAATTATTCACTATGTGCCAAACCATGCTGGGTGCTTTACATGGATTACCTAATTCGTTCATTCAATCATTCAACGGTTATTACTGTCAAGTAGCATTCTAGGTGCCAAGAACACAGTGATGAACGAAACCGAGTCCTTGCTCTCACGGAGCTGATGTTCTAGTAGGGAGTCAGACAACAAATAAATACAAGTAGAATGTCAAGTAGAAGAGTGCTAAGAACAAAAATAAATCTGAGCACGAGGATAGAGGAAAACATGGTCTCAGGGGAGTCACTCTGTTGGGTAAGTATCTGTCTGCTTTTTAGGCAGGCTGAGGACCTGGGAGGGGCTTGGCAAGGGGGAGAGTGGACAAGGTCTGCAGCGTAGCTATGGGTCTGAGTGAAGTGGGGAAGCCATTGGAAATTGTTGAGCAGGAACGATATTTTGACATTGATTTTTAAGGAGTTACTCTGCCTGCTTAGTGGAGAAAGGCTGGAGTAGGGGTCAGTGTAGAAGCAGAAAGCCCAGCGAGGAGGCTACTGCAGTGGTCTAGGAGAGAGATGGTGATGGCTTGAAGGCCTGAGCTAAAACTGGAGGAGGAGAAAACTGGTAGGTTTTGGATATTCTCTGAAGTTATGATGGAAGCATGTGCTCATGATTCAAACATGGTATGAGAACAAGAGGCATGGATGAGTGACATCTAAGATTTTGGCTGGAGCCCACATTAGAGGTACCATTTCCTGAAATAGGCAGAGTAGGAAGAGGAACTGGTCTGGAGATGGAAGTCAGGTTTGGTGTGGACATGCCAACTTTGTGATGCTTGTCAGGTGGAGACGTCATAGAGAGAGTTGGGTGGATAACCTAGACCGGATGCCTAGGTCCCCCCAAAACTTGACCCTGACTCTGACAGTGTTTAGAGGGTGGAAAATCCTGTTATGATAATTGAAAGGTGGGGTCTTGAAGAGGGGATTAGATTGTGAGGGACCACACCATAATGAATGGATTAAAAATGGTGGTCATGGGCATGGTTCTGAGGGCTTTAAAAAGAGAGTGAAGGATGAGGTGAGCCTCTCTTGCTCTTTCTCCTCTCCCGCTTTCTGCCATGTGAGATCCCTGGGTCAATGTAGCCACTGCCAAGATCCTCAGCAGATGTCTTCCCTGGACTTAGGACTTCCCAGCCTCTGAACCTATAAGCAATAAATTGTGTTTTCTTATAAATCACCCAGTTTTGGGTATTTTTTTTTAAAGCAACAGAAATGGACTAATACACTGGAGCTCTACAGAGGGGAGGCCAGAGATTTCGATTTAGGAGTCATCAGCAGGAAGGTGGGAGGTGAGGTCAGGGGCCTGGTGAGATCACCAAGG
>NW_007775085.1:1975-3860 GCF_000696425.1 Galeopterus variegatus | reverse complement strand
CACGTCCTTCCATTCTCAAAGCTTTGGAAGCCTCTGCCATGAAGCCCTCCCTGAACACTCAGGTCTTGTCTGCCTTTGAACCTCTGTGGATTTTTAAATTGTTTTCTAAGGGTGTCATGTGTTTTGTCTCCCCCTCCTCCTCAGTGCAGGGAATGTGTTACCTCTCTGGTCACTTCATAGTGGATATTGATTAGTATACTCTATAGTATTTTTTAAGCTCGTCTTGAGGTTCGGCAACTACTTCCCCTTTACCAATATACTTTGTGTTTTGGAGTGATTCAAACTTTTATACTTAAAAATACTGTAAAACTAATATATGTTTGCTGTAAAAAGCCAAACACCATAGAGGTGTATAAAGAAAAAGTCAGTAGTTTGTGGGTCCTCCTTGCGATACTACCCCCCTGAGATTATCATTGTTAACAGTACAGGGGGAGGCCTTCTACATCTTTCTCCATGCAGACAAACTTAAATAAAAATGTACACACATATATAGGGATTTACCTTTTTCCTCTTTTTAAAAAACAAAAATTGACTTTAATAATAAACACAATACATCTTGACATTGCTTTTTCATTAACACCATATCATGGTATTACATTAGCTCGTAAATTTGCTGGAAAAGAGCCTCCTGAATCAATAAGGACCATGGACAAATTCAAACCTTCTGACACATATGAATAACTTTTAAAAAATGTTAAGTGGTATAAAAGAACAATAAAGAAAAAAGAGACTTATTAATAAGACAATAAATGTTAAAAGAGAATGCATTTATAATAAGTGAGTAACTAAAAATGAGAAAGTCCAGCATGGCCCTTTTCTATGTTAGTACATGTAAGTTGTTATTTATTTATTTTTCCTAGTAACTGCATAATTTGTATTCAATGGTACAGACATACTTTGTTCAACATTTTCACTGATGAACATTTGTTTTGCCCTAACAAGCAACGCAGCAACAAGCATTCTTATACGTACAGCCTATAGGATGTATTCCTAAAGATGAGAGTGCAGGTATTTTACATTTTAATAGAGTCTGCCAGACATCTCTTCTAAAGGTTGTAGCAATTCATCACACCCTAGTAATGAATGAGAGCTCCTATTTCCCCACACCCTTACCAGCACTGGATATTACTAATCCATTTTAATTGGGTCAATCCAATGGTTCAAATTTTTGTTTTGATTTATATTTCCCTAACTACCGGTGAAGCTGCATGTCTTTTCATTGTTGGCAACTTACATATGCTCTTCTTTATGCTGCCTTTTCATATCTTTTGTCTATTTTTTTGCAATTTTTTCTTTTTCTTCTAAATGTATAGGAGTCGTTTGTTACGTCAGCATATGAGCCCTTCGCCCTATGTGTTGCAAATATTTTCTCCCATCTATTATTTTAATTTTGTCTGTGACAAATATGGCTTTATAAAAATTCTAAACCAATTAAAATTTTAAAACCTTCTCTTCCTGTATGACTTTTGGTTTCTATGACTTACTTAAGAAGCCCTCCCACTTCTCTGGTGTGGCCCAGCCTTTTGGGGCAGAGAGCTACCTAGTTGTGAGTCATTCCCTAGAGAACCAGTCCCTTAAAGGGAAACAAAAACCAGTCCTTTGCAGAGGCAGCTTTCAGACTGATGTGCAAACTCTTTTTACCAGTGCCACCTCTGAAGCATAGGAGGTTTGGCAGGTAGAGCTCAGGAAGCATTATTGAGCACTTGCTGTGTGCCAGGGCCTTGACTTCTCGTTCTCAGGAGCATTCATATGCAGGGACCTTTTGCATGTGCTGCTGCTCTATCTTGTACTACCCTAACCCTCCGTTCATCCACGTCCTTCCATTCTCAAAGCTTTGGAAGCCTCTGCCATGAAGCCCTCCCTGAACACTCAGGTCTTGTCTGCC
>NW_007775085.1:0-1365 GCF_000696425.1 Galeopterus variegatus | reverse complement strand
TATGCTGCCTTTTCATATCTTTTGTCTATTTTTTTGCAATTTTTTCTTTTTCTTCTAAATGTATAGGAGTCGTTTGTTACGTCAGCATATGAGCCCTTCGCCCTATGTGTTGCAAATATTTTCTCCCATCTATTATTTTAATTTTGTCTGTGACAAATATGGCTTTATAAAAATTCTAAACCAATTAAAATTTTAAAACCTTCTCTTCCTGTATGACTTTTGGTTTCTATGACTTACTTAAGAAGCCCTCCCTACTCTGAGTTTACATACCCATTCTCTTAAATTTCCTCAAATATGTTCATAGTTTTTCTATTCATTTAGATCATTAATCCACCAGGAAGTTATCTATGTATATGGTGTGCAAAAGGATCTAACTTTATTTAATAGATGGCATTGGAGTGACTCTCCATAGGGGAGAAAAAAACAAAACAAAACATCCTTTTCCCACTGAATACGCCTATGTCCTATATGGAGTTATTCTACCCTGATGACATATTCAGTTCCCAGGCCTTGCTCTCATATCTTTTCCTTTGGGGTAGAAGATGGCACCTGCTGTCCTGATAACATACAAAGTTCCCTGAGTTCCCTGTGGAGGCAAATCTCTTTGCTTCATATTTAGCAGTCACTGGGAAAGGGGAGGGTTTAGATTACCTGCTCTCAAAACTCATGCCTGTCCAAAGTTCTCAAAGCAGCAAATATTTTTTCTTTTAGCTTGAAAAAAAATTACCGAATTTTGAATTATGAAAACCCCAATAAAGTACCCTAAATCGCCGGCTTCTTCTGTGCTGGTGACCCAAGATCCCCCATGTAAGAAGTCCTAGTCATGGGCACCCTTGTCCTAGGGTGGCTTGGAGGTGGTGTCTGTCTGTCTTTCTCTTCAGTATCTATTCCCAGGCTGAGATTTTCTTTAAGGCCAAGTTTCAGCCTGGAGCAAATTTTTTATGGCTATCAGCTAATCCCCCAGCAAACCCTGGTCTATATAGAAATGCTGACACAGTGCTAGCTCTGGTGATTCAGCTGGAGCGGCTGGGCTATTTATGGCTCCCCGATGCCAATAGGGGATAATTCTCATTTATTAGATTGGGATTCTGTTGGGACAGGGATCCCACTTTTTTCCCCAGTGAGATGGTGGAACTTCTTGTCCAAGACCCAAGTGAGTGGGAGGTTGCCTATGAGGAGGGCCCACCTTAGAAGAAGCTCGAGCCTCAGTAAGTTACAACCAAGGTGGGCTTTTCATCCTGGGGTTGCAGGAGCCTTAGAAACAAATAAATGTTTTCATCTCCTATTTTGTCTCTGGGCAACGGGCCCCCAAAATGTCTTGATTCTTCTCAGTGAAACTTACGAGAAAAGCCGAGGATGATTTAA
>NW_007775084.1:0-3860 GCF_000696425.1 Galeopterus variegatus | reverse complement strand
TTTGCCTTCCGAAGACAGAAGGCTCATTGCTAATTTTCAGTGTCCATAATATCTGCTGTTGTGATATTTCTGGATTTACTGACAAGGATAGGAAGCTGCATGTTGGTGAAGTGCCTATTCATAGGCAGCATTATTGCTGGATAGTGGAGATTCTAATTTAATCAGCTTGAGTTAGGGAAAGCACAACATAAATTAAAGCTTCCTAAAGATGTTTGATTTGTCATGCTCAGAACAAAACATCCAGATAGAACTGCTACTTTTTTCATTTGTGGTTGTGCTTTGTTATGATTTTTCACTCTTGTCCTTTCCTGAGACATCAGTTGCTCATTGTCCCTTGAGCCTGCCTATCCAGCATGACTGTGAGGTGCACACTTGGTGTGACTGTGACTAATGCTGGCTGGCCAGTGGGCATTGTTGCTCTTTGCAGTAAACCCATCCTTCCTCCATGATGAGAAATCACTTTTACTGGAAGTTATCTTTAATCACCAGTCAAATGATCCTCTCCTGAAATCTGGCATCTCTGTAACCTGCTGCTGCCTCTTTACCGTACTGGCATCAAACAGGGTCATATATCGATGCATGTTAATTTCTCAAAATCTGTTAAATAGGATGCTCTTTTGCTCTGTAGCATACATACTATGTTGTTAAAATTAGGTATACATTGGAGTTAGTACAGGAATAGTCCAATTCTGTGGGTTTTTTTTTTTTTTTTTTGTTATAAGGCTAGGGGACAAGTAATTTATTAGACACTCATTCACCCTGAATAGGTCAGAACCATGAAATTTGAGAATCCTTCATTTGAGGCTATCAAGTCATTGGGGAGATTAAATCTACATTGTGCTTTAATCTGCCGGATGGCCATTGCCATCAGTAAAATGTCAGATCTGTCGGCATTGTTAATGAAAGAGGCACTGTCTGGGTAATCATCAGCAGAATGCAGTGACAAGTACTTTTATTAAAGTACCAAGTAGGAACTTAACCCTCTTGACTTTTTCCCTTGAACCCATTTTCTTACTTTTGATGGAATGAGGACATTTTTAGAAAATACAGTGAGTTTTATGTCAGTTTTAAACAAAATGTTTCTCACCCTTACACCTAAATTTAGTTCATCTGAGAGATTACACCAAGAAGAATTAACAGATGCCCCCAAAAAAAAAAAAAAGTAATGTTACAAGATTTAAAGCACTCTATTTTGCCATCTTTTGCTAAGTCACTATTTTTACAGTAATCCTTTGGAGTATTTATTTTTTACTTCTGAACAGAGGCGAGTTCCTTCCCCACCACGTATGTACAGGAATCGTACTAATCCTCAATATTGCTGGAACCAACTTTTCATAATAAAATATGTTCTCTTTTCCTTTTAGGCTGAGAATTTAGTAGGTAAAAGAAGAAATACAGATTAAACTTTGAGCTTCTTAAATAATTTAAGATTATAAAATGTTACAAAAGCTTAGAAGTCAGAAATTAAAACGGAATCCCTATTCAGCAGTTGTCATATACCAGTATAAGCTTGATCACAAATTTTCTATTTATAAAATATGAAATCTTGATTTCATACATATATGTATATGTATTCTAATAATACTTAGGGAAATATTACTGTGAAGTGGATTGTAAATAAGTTTGCAAGTGCTTACTATGCTGATGTATATGTTTTAAGCAAGAATAAACCTGAACTATAATTTGTTCACAGAAGATTGTAAACAGAGTTATGTATATGTAACCTACTGATATTATGAATTAATGACTTTAAAAATCCACATTTTTACCATTAAATGAAAGGTAATTAGATTTAATTTCTGAAAACCAAATCCTATTGTATTTGATTGTGAAATTGCACATCTAACTCTTTTCTTCAAATAATTCTGGAAGCTTTTTTTTTTCTTCTTAATCTTCAAATGACTCCACTTTGTCAGGCATTTCAATTATCGAGAACAGTGGTAGTGGTGGTGAGTCAATGTGGGGGTTGAAGTAGACAGGTAATAAAATATATTCTGAAATTAGCAAACAGGGTTAATGGTGATGTTTGAATGAAACCTTTTCAAATCCACTGTCAAAACACAAGTTCTTTTCTCCCCTTGTTTGAATCTCATGGCAACCTTGCTACCTTTTACAGTGACTTTTCCTCTGGGGTGTGTTTTCCGAATGCCTTTCATTTAATAGGCATATTTTAAAAACCTAATTTTGCTGTCTGCTTCAGATCAGCGATGCTGTGGAAACCTAACCATTTTAGACAGTCTGGATGCTGTTTTCATCAAGTCATTAACATTATTATTGAGGGTGACACAGGGAAGTTATCTCTCTCCACTCAGAGCATCTTATTTGTTAAAGACCACAACCCCTTAACCCTTATAAAGGATGTGGTTTCACCAAGTTAAACTTTTTACGTGGAGCTGTTTTCTATTATGGTTTCAATTTATGTCTGTCTGTAGCACTTCCTGCAAATCTTACTTTCTCATGTAAGTACAGCATGGCTGGGTTATGAATAGGTATTCTAAGGATCTTAGTGCCTTAGCATGTTAGAGTTGAAGCCCAGACTCCTCATTTTAGAGATGTGGGATCTGAAACTCAGGTCATCCTGCCAAGAAGCATCAACGCAATGAGATCTATTATGAGTATCCAGACAGTTCATTAAGCATGTTTTTTTCTCGATCCCATCTTGTCCTTTTGCAACAGTTCTATCTTTGATAAAACTATATTTGGGGTCCCTAAAAACCAGGTAATTTATATTGGTCTTTTTTTCTGGATCATATCTCCTTTGTTTATGTTGAAGCACAGCACAGATCCCAGCCTTCTGTTTTGTGCCACGATTCCTTTGGACTAAACTTTTAACATAAACAACCCATTTCATTGTAAAAGTAGTAGTGTTGCTTATGTAGAGCTGATACATGCTTTGTGCACAAATTTAAAATAATACAGAATTAAGCAAAGACTAAAATTAAACAGAAATTATATCAACTACTTGAATCTGTGGTTAATATTTTGGCAAACTTATTTTAAATCTATCTCT
Organism: Galeopterus variegatus; assembly: GCF_000696425.1. Lineage (NCBI taxonomy): Eukaryota > Metazoa > Chordata > Mammalia > Dermoptera > Cynocephalidae > Galeopterus > Galeopterus variegatus. The sequence continues at coordinate 850 of NW_007775084.1, read as the reverse complement.
GTGCAAAGATTTATTTATCGATATACATAGAACTTTTGCCTGCATTAATTCATACAATAATACATCACCAGTAATGCCTGAAGTTGCCATTTCTTGTAACAAGGTTAAAATAGACCTTTGCCAATCTACTTAATTTTTAGCTTTCTGATCTACCTGAAAAAAAGTCTCTCTTTTTTTCTTTTATCACTAACTCAGCAGAAGCTTTAAATCACTTTCTCATGTCCTTTTTATTTGTATTAGCATAACCATGTTCTCCCTTCTTTTGGTCCTTTCTGGTTTGTAAAATCTCTATTTGGCTATTCACTGTGATATTTTACAAATATTCTTCTCAGATTTTTTTTTTAACTTTTCAACTACTTTGTCTTTTTTTGGTTGCTTTTGCTTATTTGTGTTGTGTTGTTTTGTTTTGCTAGCATAAGTTCTCCTATGTAGTAAGGATAAAATTATTCTAAACCATGCAAGTAATTAAGTAAGTTTATCACTGAAATTATATACAGAGGTGGACCTATAGATAAGCATTTTAATAGGAAATAATACCACACATTGTTTTAAAAGTATATTTCTGCACAAATAATATTGCTAGTATTTCTGCAGCAAGGAGACGGTCTCTTAATAGGCAAGAGTAACAGAAGCCTGAGTATATGTAACCAGGCTAATTAGCTGTTTACTGATTTCCTACCATTGAGTTAGCATCCCTTGAGAATTTAGTTTTTCATCTTGTTATTGTGCTGAGACTCCACATAGAGCTTTTTTTTTTTTTCTCTTTTTTTTTTTTTTTTTTTTTTTTGACCGGCAACGGATCGCAACCCTCAGTGTCGCGCCCGTACCGGACCGGGACCGGCAACGGGAT
>NW_007775083.1:0-3861 GCF_000696425.1 Galeopterus variegatus | reverse complement strand
GAGCGCCACCGCGCTCCCAAGCGGCGCACTGTAGCAGTGCGCCACCGGGCCGGCCCTATCCAACTATTAATATAATATTTGCCTCTGAAGTTGTTATAGGAGTTGACAATATCCAGAAAGATTCTGGGGCTGCGACTCTCCGAAGAAATTCCCGAAGTATTTATTTTCCACTCTGATTCTCTTTTAAACAAGTGTTAATGTCAAAATATCCCCATATTAGAGCAGTGCTTTGCAGACTTCCAGTCCCCAGACTAAGAGTCTCTTGGGGTTCTTATCAAAAGGCATGTCCAAGAATCTGTATGTTTAGCAAGCATCCCAGGTGATTCATAATATCAGACATGTTTAGAAAATACAGCAGCATAGCATCAATTCAGGGTGATTTAATTGATTAAAGAAGAATGTATTTTAAGAGCAATTTTGGAATTTCAGATTGTTTTGCTTTGTAAAATACTTTTTGGGCAAAGTCTTGAATTTTGGAGAAAAATTATTACTTTATGCCATCAGTATTCTTTTTTTAATTTTTAAAAAAATCTTAACATTTACTTGTACATGTTCGTGGGGTACAGTGTGTTGTTTTGATACATGCATATACTGCACAGTGATTCACATGGGGTAGACAGCATACTTTTGTACCCCTTAGTCCACCATAACAGTTATTCTACGATTTTGTTGGGGACAGGGGAAGACGGTGGAGTTTGTTTCATATTTGTATGATGTTTGTCTTAACCCATAAATGCAGTGGGTACTCAGACAGTGAGCTGCGGTGAGGTAGTGGCCGGCATTGTGGCTAATATGCCCGTCTTTCTCTTTGAATCCCTGTCTGATAAGAATTTTCGGATCCTTTTATTCAGGATTACTCATTGTTAATGAGTTCATGGGGTCCCTGTGATACCTCATTACCATCAGACACTGAAATTCTTTATTAGTAAAATAACTCAGACCTGGATAATTCAGGTTGATTATGATAGGCAGATAATTTGATTGTAGACTTGTTACCTTTTAAATGTGTTTGCCAATGTCATAAATATCTTGTTCAACTACTGCTTGATGTGGTTCTCAAAATATTTTTAGACCTCCAGGGGACTCCCTATATCGGGACAGTGATCATTAAACTGTATGTGTAGATGTTCAATCAAAGTGTTATAAGTAGGGCCGGCCCGGTGGCGCACTGCTACAGTGCGCCGCTTGGGAGTGCGGTGGCGCTCCCGCCGAGGGTTCGGATCCCACATATAGACCGGTTCCCGCTCACTGGCTGAGCGAGGTGTGGGCACAGCACAGAGGGTTGCGATCCGGTTGCCGGTCCCGGTCCGGTACGGGCGCGACACTGAGGGTTGCGATCCGTTGCCGGACACGAAAAAAGACAAAAAGGAAAAAAAAAAAGTGTTATAAGTAAATACAGATAATCTCTTCTCAGTTCATGAAAAACAAATTAATGCACAAAAATTCTCAATTTTGATTTTCAACAATACTTTTAAGCCTACTATTTGCTAGGAACACCAGAAAACAGCAAGAAAACTAAGTAATAAATGAATATTAACCCTAAACTCCAAAGCAGGGCATCATACTGGTTTTAATATCTTTCATATTCTTGGATATGTATTTTGTTATATACACTCAGTAGAGTACTTTTGTGCTATGAAATATATTTTTAGTTTTTATGACAGAATAAAACGTATCAGTAGTTCATGCTATTTCTGTAAAGGGTGTGACATTTTATAAAGAATAGCACTATCTCTTGATGCTCCACCAGCAGAATAAGTATGAAAAACTGTTTCAGGACATCTGAAAATTGTGTTAAAATATGCTTGCTAACTAAATAAAAGGAGATTAAAATTTGGAGTATAAGTTACATTAGTTGGGTTTTATAAATTCATTACTTTTTGTATTATGTTATTTTTTCTCACTTTCCGCGTTCTTATTTTTATAACATTATTGGGTATAATTGAAATAAATGAACTGCACATTTTTAAAATGTATGCTTAGATCCGTTTTAATATAGGTATGCACATGTGAAACCATCACCACAATCTACGTAATGAACACTTCCATCTTCTCAAAAAATTTCCTTGTGCCCTTTGTAATCCATCCCTCCACACTTGTCCCCAGGCAACCTCTGATCTGCATTCCGTCACTGTAGATTAGTTGGATGCCTCTAGTATTTTATATAAATAGAATTATATGGTACACACCCTATTTTTTCTTTGACTGCTTTTTCCACTCAGCATAGTGATTTTGAGATTCACCCACGTTGTCACATAGATCGATAATTTATCCTTTTTCATTGCTGAATAGCATTCCACTGCATGGAAATACTACAGTTTGTCTATCTGTTCACCTCTCGATGGATATTTAGGGGTTTCTCCCCCACCCCCGTTTTGGCTATTGCAAATAAAGCTATTATGAGGTCTGTGTACAAGTCTCGTGATGGACATACGTTTTTGTTTCTCTTGGGCAAATAAGTAGTAGAATGGCAAGGTCATTTTTAATTTTTTTCAGAAACTATCAGATTGTCTTGCAAAATGGTTATACCACTTTACAACCCGCTAGTGGTGTGTGTGAGATCCAGTGCTCCACATCCTTGCCAATACTTGGCGTAGCTAGTCATTTAAATTTTTGTGAATATCGTATGTGTAAAGTGGTATCTCATACATCAGTTAGCATTTAACTGATGACTAAGGATGTTGAGCATCATTTTATGGATTCAGCCATTTACATATCTTCTTTGCTGAAGTGTCTGATCAAATCTTTTTTTTAAAAGTGGTTTGTTTCATTTTTGAGTTTTGAGAGTTCATAACATGCTCTGAATACATGTCCTTTATCTGATAAATGTGTTACAAATCTTTTCATTCATCTGTGGCTTGCCTTTTCATTTTCTTAGAGATTTCTTTTAAAAAGCAAAAGTTTTTAATTTTGATGAAATCTAATTTTCAATTTTTTTCTTTCATGTTTTATGCTTTTGGGGTTCTATCTAAAACTCCTTTGCTATCTTAAGGTTGCAAAGACATTCTCTTGTCTTCTAGAAGTTTTATGGTGTTAGGTTTCATATTTAGGTCTTGATCCATTTCAAGTTATTTTTTTGTGTTATTACCTAGCACACTTGCCTTGTTCCTGATCTCAGGAAAAAACAATTCCATCTTCGACCATTAAATATGATGTTGGTTCATCGATGACCTTCATCAGTTTGAGGACGTTCCCTGTTATTCCTAGTTTGCTCTATCATGAATGGGTGTTGATTTTTTTTCAAATACTTTTTCTGCATACCTTGAAATGATTATGTGTCCTTCCATTATTCTGTTAATAGTGATGAATTCCAGCGATTTTCAAATATTAAGCCAACCTTTCATTCCTGAGACCAGCCCAATTTGGTCATGATATAGTATCTTTTTTCAATACATTGTTGAATTTAACTTGCTAACATTTTCGTTAAGGTCTTTTGCATCTAAATTTACAATAAATATTCATCTGTAATTTTCTTCTTTTCTAATGTCTTTGTCAGGTTTTGCTATTAGGGTTACACTAATCTAAAATGAGTCAAGCAGTGATCCTTCTTCCTATTTCCAGACAAAGATTGCATAAGATTAGTGTTATTTCATCCTTGAATGGTTGATAGACTTCATCAGCAAAGCCGTCTAGGCCTGGAGTGTTCTTTTGGGGAAGGTTTTAAAGTGTGAATTCAACTTATTAAATAGATACAAGGTTATTCAGATTTTTTGTTTCCTCTTGATTCAGTTTTGATGAATTGTATTTTTCAAGATATTTGTCAATTTTACCTAAATTTCTAAATTGTCAAATATGTTGGTATAAAGTAGTACACAATATTATTATCCTTTTTAATGTCCATAGGATTTGTGGTAATAAACC
>NW_007775082.1:3641-3861 GCF_000696425.1 Galeopterus variegatus | reverse complement strand
ACTCATCAGACTGAGACCATCGATCAAAGTAAACTCATCAGACCCAGCTCATTGATCTAAGTAAACTCATCAGACTGAGACCATCGATATAAGTAAACTCATCAGACCCAGCTCATTGATCTAAGTAAACTCTTCATACCAAGCTCATCAATCTAAGTAAAGTCATCAGAGAAAGCTAATCCATCCAAGTAAACTCATCAGACCAAGCTCATTGGTCTAC
>NW_007775082.1:2099-2934 GCF_000696425.1 Galeopterus variegatus | reverse complement strand
CTTCGATCTAAGTAAACTCATCAGACCAAGCACATCGATCAAAGTAAACTCATCAGACCAAGCACATCGATCTAAGTAAACTCATCAGACCGAGCTCATCGATCTAATTAAACTAATAAGAGTAAGCTCATCGATCTAAGTAAACTCATCAGAGAAAGCTAATCCATCTAAGTAAACTCATCAGACCAAGCTCATTGGTCTAAGTTAACTCATCAGACCAAGCCCTTCGATCTAAGTAAAGTCATCAGACCAAGCACATCGATCAAAGTAAACTCATCAGACCAAGCACATCAATCTAAGTAAACTCATCAGACCGAGCTCATCGATCTAATTAAACTAATAAGAGTAAGCTCATCTATCTAAGTAAACTCATCAGAGAAAGCTAATCAATCTAAGTAAACTCATCAGACAGAGCTCATCGATCCAAATAAACCCATTGGCCCAAGCTCATTGATCCAAGAAAACTCATCAGACCAAGAACATTGATCTAACTAAACTCATCAGACCAAGCTCATCGATGTAAGTAAACTCATCAGACTGAGCACATCGATCTAATTTAACTCAACAGACCAAGCTCATCGATCTAAGCAAACTCATCAGGCCGAGCTCATCGATCTAAGTAAAGTCATCAGACCGAGCTCATCGATCACAGTAAACACATCAGACCGAGCTCATAGATCTACGTAAACTCATCAGAGCAAGATCATCGATCTAAGTAAACTCATCAGACCGAGCTCATCGATCTAATTAAACTAATAAGAGTAAGCTCATCGATCTAAGTAAACTCATCAGAGAAAGCTAATCGATCTAAGTAAACTCATCAGACAGAGCTCAT
>NW_007775082.1:0-467 GCF_000696425.1 Galeopterus variegatus | reverse complement strand
ACTCATCAGACCAAGCACATCGATCTAAGTAAACTCAACAGACCGAGCTCATCGATCTAAAAAAACTCATCAGGCCGAGCTCATCGATCTAAGTGAACTCATCAGACCGAGCTCATCGATCTAAGTAAACTCATCAGACCGAGCTCATCGATCTAACTAAACTCATCAGACAAAGATGATTGATCTAAGTAAACTCATAAGACCGAGCTCATCGATCTACGTAAACTCATCGTACCGAGCTCTTCGATCTAATAAACTCATCAGACTAAGCTCATTGACATAAGTAAACTAATCAGACCAAGCTCATCGATCTAAGTAAACTCATCAGAGCATCCTAATCAATCTAACAAACTCATCACACCAAGCACATCGATATATGTATACTCATCAGATCGAGCTCATCCACCTAAGTAAACTCATCAGACCAAGCTCATCGATCTAAGTAAACACATCAGACCAAGCTCATC
>NW_007775081.1:0-1075 GCF_000696425.1 Galeopterus variegatus | reverse complement strand
AGGGTTGCGATCCGTTGCCGGACACGAAAAAAGACAAAAAAAAAAAAAAAAAGAAAGAAATGACAAACAAAATTAAAGGACTCCTTACAAGGGTACTGCAATTTTCCTTAAGCCCACCATAAGAACTGTGGGCATCTTATCTGTCCCATATTAACTAACTGGTAAACTGAGCAGTTTTCCTTGTACAAATAAGTTGCATGGCTTCTCTCATACGAATTGTTTTTAGAAAGAAGTAAGTTTTATCCCTCTTATAAGGCCCTGTACCATGGAGATGCGCATGCCTCTTAAATTCTCTCATCCTCTTTGTCACTTCTAATGATGTGTCTAGACATGCAGAAGGACATAAAAAATGGAAGCAATCAACGACATAATTTAGAAAGAAAATCACATACAGCTGAAATACTGAGTTGATTGGATGAAATGAAATAAACTGCCCACCAGTCCTCACTTTTCACTGCCTGCTCAGACACAATTCTTTTCTAAGATACAGTAATGGGGCTCAAAATTGGCACCAATCTATGTAATCCATCTAAATCGTTGATCATCAGTTCAGCTTCACCATAGAAATAGAGACCACTAGTTATGACAAAATAAACCACCAGTTGCCCTGGTCACAATTTCTTGGCCAGAGCCTAAGAGTACATGTCCTGTTCCCCCAGAGAACTGGATGGAAATTGGCATTTTGGCCAAATATGCTGATTTGATGAACATGCAGATATAGCATCTGATCTTTGGATTTTGGGTTTCTGCATAGTTACAAAATATCTATTAACTAAACCTTGTTCTACAAATACAGAAGTGAAACTAGAACTTTAGGCATTTAGGTGGGTTCGATTGGGTAAAGAAGAAGAAGGTTCTAGGAAAAGATGTTAGAAAAAGAAGGATCTAACATGCAAGTTTTGTCGTGTAATCATCAAAAAAATCTGTAATTCCTCTGTTCAACAAAAAGCGACTGACTGTCCACCACAGGAGCATAATCTAACATAACCAGAGATATGACCTCTGCTCTCACCGAACTTACATGGAGTTGACACTAATCACCATTTCTCTCTGTGCTCTGATGGAAAGAACCATA
>NW_007775080.1:1932-3861 GCF_000696425.1 Galeopterus variegatus | reverse complement strand
AATAAGTAAATATACAAATGAACAGGGTGGGAGAAAGAAGACACAACAATTCCTTGATTTTGTTAAGACGTGAATAGATATGATGTTAATGGGGGGAGGATGGACAGGGATGGGGGAAAAGGAAGAATCAGTAAAGGGACACAATTAAAGCCATATATGATAAACCCACAAAAAATCAACTATATTGTATATTGATAAATTAAAATAATAATAATAATAAATATGTAATTTCCCCTGTCAAAAACTTTGGGTAACTCCCTGTTACACACCAAATAAAATTGAGTCTTCTGAACCTGATACTTAGAGCTCTCCACAACCTTGCATGAATTGCTCTTCTTTGTCTGATCTCCCCCAGTTCATCTACACATACTGTATACACCAATCAATCTGATCTACTCACTCTTCCAACCATATTGGGTGGAGCTTTAAAGGGTAAAACAGAAATGCAATAGGGGTGAGCTATTCTGGTATCAAATTTAAGAGGCATATATGTAAATTTAGTAGCTATTTACAAATAATTCTCACTCCATTGTGTCCCCTAGAAAGTAATTCCATTTTGCCCAAAGTTCTTCCTTCCTTCTTGTTTCAGGGAACTGTGTAGTATCTGTTAGACATCCAGGTACCATTAGGTGGTCTAAGCCAGAATGCTTAGAATTAAAGTGATCTTGGAGTTACTGGAAACAGAGAGGACATACAGAGATCTAAGTGAGGCCTCTGGCCCAGAGTGAGAGGAGCAGCTAAATCTATGTAGGGGAGTTTCTCAATACTGAACATCAGAAAACACCAAACTCACACCAGCGGATGATAAAGTCACTAATAAGAGCTCAAAGGACAAATTTCCAGATCATGGCCAAGGTGACAACAGCAGGCTTTCTCCTCCTACCTTTCATGACGCCACTTTTGATTACCCTTGTTATGAAATATGAGCTTTATTGTGTAATTTTAGTCTGAAGTCTGTAGCAAAGAGTATTGGGCTCTCGTTCATCAAAAACTTAGTTGACGCTCACAGCAGCATCACTTGCTGCCATGCTGATGCTCCCATAAAGTCTCAAGAATCTAAAAAGCCATCAGCTGCTTGATTATTTGTATTCCCTGGGAAACCAGGGAAAGTGTCAGCTGCTGAGAGGTTCAGCATTGTACTGATAACATTCAGTCAAAGCCCTCCAGCCTCTAGAGCTTGTCATGTCCAGGCTTCTCCCTGTAACATGACCCAGCTCAAGGGCATCTTCTCCATGAAGCTCCCCTGCATTCCCCACTCCTTTTCCTGGCAGAAAGTGTATTTCTCCTTCAACTTCTACTGTAGATTATTGCACAATCTTGTAGTTAACTATTCTCATGTTATACTTGAAGGAAAAAAAAAAAGAAGGGAGGAATTTGGTTCTGCTTTGTTAAGTTTATTACTCCTCTAAGCTCCTAATACAGAGCCATATACAGGAAGCACACAGTAAACACTGGCCACAAAACTGAATTGAAAAAAAGCATGAGTTGGCTTCCCAAGTCACTTGTTGGAATCAGGGGAGATAACATTTAAAGTGAGTCTTGAAGGCTGTGTGAAGGACAACAGACAGATTAAAGGAGAAGATATCACCAGAAAGTGTTCTCTAGACAGAAAGAATTCATTTACTAGGGCAGGGAAGTCAGAAGAACTAAGGCGTGGCTGGGAAACTACAATAAATTTAGCATGGCTAGAGTACAGCAGTATTCGCTCATATTTCAGAAGGCACAAAAGAACGAGTCCGATGGTCTAAGGGAAACTGTGGAGAATGTTTCTCATGTGGGAAAATGCTGGGGCTGTGATCTGTCTCATATGCCTTTCTTGGGCTAAGATTATCTTAATAAAGCACTTTACTCAAGAGAAATTCCACCAGGGTACGACACTTTGTTCTTGCTCCTTTTTATTCTGCTGGAAGTAGAAAAGCACTGGCAACA
>NW_007775080.1:0-416 GCF_000696425.1 Galeopterus variegatus | reverse complement strand
AAGAAATTACAAGCTTAGCTTAAAGACCTAGCTGGCTCTTATTTGCAGTTCTAGAACTGGGCGATTCCTCATTCTATAAAATAGAATGAGTGTTCCGATGAGCTGAACAGAGGTGGTTGGCGTTGTAGGTAGAAAAGGGCTAAAGAAAGCAGAAACAGAACAATAAGTGGATTGGTCATTTCAGTTACCTTCCTTCTAGGGTTAAAACAGGAAACTTCCTTGTTACACTGACTCAGGTTGGAAAACTGGCCCATTTCAAAGTTCAGTCTGATTACGTGGCACTTAGCACAAGTGATTCCATTCTCATCTGGTGTGGTCTGCTAGGGGCTGATGCATTGGGCTAGTCCAAAACAGTGGTCTCCCATACTCTATTTAGCACTTGGCACTTCTCACCTGCTACAATGAGTTGCACGTTC
>NW_007775079.1:2147-3861 GCF_000696425.1 Galeopterus variegatus | reverse complement strand
TATAATACCAAGGTCAAGTGTTCGGATCCCCTTACCAGCTATGTGCCAAAAAAAAAAAAAATGCTGCTGAGATAATACCATTTCATTGTTAACAGCTGATTACTGATTACTTTGCAGCTGATCTGCACTATTGTAGGCCGGGTTGGGGGTGGGGGCAGGAAGAATCAGGAGGTATACAGTTGATTGAGCAGACACAATAAACACAGACTTAGACAAGTAAAAACTTTATAGTACCAACAGAAACACTGTTCATGCCTGAAAAATCCATATCAGAAAGCTCAAATATTACATTAACCTGCATAGTTTAATAGCAATTTTATTGGTTGGAAAGACTTAATATTGATTTACTCTGGATAGGGATCACAGGTTTTCCTAGTGAGGAAGTCACAGTGAAAAAAAACCATTATTACTAATAAGGCCTGGGTTATCAGATAGGTTACTCTACTCCTACACCCCCTCCTGGGATGCCCACAGTGATTCTTAAGGCGCTTATGTAGTATATGTTAGCAGCTGAGGTTCCCTAAACCCACCCCTGCAATTTTGACTCATCAGGGATAGGGGGACACACATGGCTCCTCATCATGCCCACCTGGGTGATTCTGATGCAGGTGGCTTATGCTTGAGGAAACAACCTGACGTGAAAATACCAATATTAACCAGGCATAAGTGCTCCAGAGCACCTTCTATTGGCCAGTCTGAAAACTCCACTTACTCAGAGTCACTGGGTGAGGGAAATTTCCACAGTTTGTCTTAGCAGACTAGCCATAGTTTCCCCTATTCTCCAACATCAGTGATGGTGCAGTTACTCGCCAAGAAGCAGTGTTGAGCTTGGGGGCTGTCCTGAGTGCACTGTGTGTTCTCAAGGAACTTGTCCTTAGGCTTATAAAGGAGCCAAAATAAGGGATCTCACAACTGGATCACTTTCCAGAAATTCTGATTGAACGTTTTACATTTTAATAGCAAGTTAGTGAAACTAAGGGATTAAAATGCATCCCAGAGCACCAGTGCCACTGCTCTGAGAATGCTGCTGGGCCCACTGTCTCACTGATGCAGTCCGGCTCATTTCTTACTTGGGGCTACAACCCATGGGTGGCCTTCCAGCCCTTGGGTGGAGAATACCTAGGCAAGAAATAGCAATTGTCTGTGTCGGAGGCAGCTGTAACTATTTCCTCCTCCGGGCACTCTATTTGCTTGGTGGTGAAATGAAATATTTAGAGGAGATGGCATTTAAAAATGATTTGCCAGTACACATATAGACATTACAATTAGAGAAATAAGTATAGCCTATCATACAACATTTTAAGAATATGCAAACATTTTCTGGACTAAAACTTAGGCACCTTCTCACTCATTGAAACTCTGTTGTTTTATTGTACTCAATCTTCAAATTAGTAGCTGGTTAAAGAATATTATGCTAATGATATTTGTTGTGCTTCTGGAGGTAGTTAACTTTTCCAAAAGGTGCGCAGGTAACAACATGGCTTTTGAAATGTACTCCCTGACTTTATACCAGGGGGATTACCCTGTCACTTACATAATTTTTGCTTTTGCACATGAGAAGAAAATTTGTGTGGAATAAGTTGGGTCTAATGAGTGACGTCATCATGGCATTACATTGGATTTCCCATAAAGCTTTTCTTATAGAGTGTCTGTTAAAGTTTAAGCAGCCTGTCATCATCTCCTGCAAAAACCAGCTGTTTTTCTCTCTCTCTCT
>NW_007775079.1:0-511 GCF_000696425.1 Galeopterus variegatus | reverse complement strand
GCCTTAAATCAGGCTGTGTTGACACAATGCCAGAGTGATGGGCTGGACAATGAGAATTTCAGTTAGTAGTTTGGTGCACCAGAGACCAAATGAGTGGCACGACTGATGGTATTTGCTGAATTGACCAGATGTTCTGGCATTGTCTGCACACAGCTTCAAGGCCATTCTCACAACTATGCAATGGGCTTGTCAGTAATTTCTCTGAAATTTGAGGGTCTTTCTATGCTGAGCTGATCTTTAGAATTTGTATGAAACTTCTGTTTCCCATTGTCACTGATGAAAATGTTTCATCCCAACTGTGTGTGCCTCACTTCCACCAATATTCCCCTGAACTGCAAGCTCTGGCTAAGTTAACACTGTACTACCCCAACCACTTTCCCATTTAATTTGTTGAGCTCCATGTATGGAATTAGTGATATCTTTGGAAACTTTGCTTATGGACAAATGCTATAGAGGTGCTAGAGTCATTATTTCTGGGGGCTTTGAGTTTGGATTTCAGGAGAGGCTTTCT
>NW_007775078.1:2459-3862 GCF_000696425.1 Galeopterus variegatus | reverse complement strand
GGCCGGCCCTGGATCTCAATTTTATTAGCAGTAAGCTCAGTTATCATTTAAAATTCTTAGTCATGTGACTAGAGGGTATCACTTGAAGCTGTAATATGCTGACACATGTCATTCCTGACCCCAATCTATTTTAAGAAAACATCACTTTCTTTTATTGAAGCTTATAGGCCCTCAACTCCTCTTTCACTCTGATTGGTAGGAGGGGTGGGGCGAAGGTGCAGAAATGTATTTCGTGGTTGGGTTGTTTTGTTTTTTGGCAATGTGCACTGTTCTCCCTCTAGCTTAGGGCTTCCCAACTTTGGCTACACATTGGAATCATTTGAAGAGCTTTAAAAAATACAGATGCCTGGGTCCTATTTCTGGAGATTCTGACTGAATAGGTCTGGGTTGAGGCCTGGGTACCGGGATTTTAAAAGTTCCCCAGGTGATCCTAATGTGCAGTTAAATTGCACCTCATACCTCTCTAGNGGTCTCCACATGGGATCCGAACCCTCGGCGGGAGCGCCACCGCACTCCCAAGCGGCGCCCTATCCAGTGTGCCACCAGGCCGGCCCTGGATCTCAATTTTATTAGCAGTAAGCTCAGTTATCATTTAAAATTCTTAGTTATGTGACTAGAGGGTATCACTCGAAGCTGTAATATGCTGACACATGTCATTCCTGACCCCAATCTATTTTAAGAAAACATCACTTTCTTTTATTGAAGTGTATGGGCCCTCAACTCCTCTTTCACTCTGATTGGTAGGAGGGGTGGGGCAAAGGTGCAGAAATGTATTTCGTGGTTGGGTTGTTTTGTTTTTTGCCACTGTGCACTGTTCTCCCTCTAGCTTAGGGCTTCCCAACTTTGGCTACACATTGGAATCATTTGAAGAGCTTTATAAAATACAGATGCCTGGGTCCTATTTCTGGAGATTCTGACTGAATAGGTCTGGGTGAGGCCTGGGTACCGCAATTTTAAAAGTTCCCCAGGTGATCCTAATGTGCAGTTAAATTGCACCTCATACCTCTCTAGTTTTCCACCTGCCTGAAACTAGAAGCCAGATCAGGATTTGCCTTTTGATTTAGGCCATCTATGATTTCTAATTTTAGCCCTAGCCTTTTAGATTTATAGATGTAGAGGATGAGGCCTAGAATGGGCTGAGCGTCCTTCCAGGATAATCCTTGCAGATTGGCCAAAAAGACAAGGCTGACAGATACTGTCTTATGCACTGAAACTGTAGTTTGAGACCAATCTTTATAAAATATGTCATTCGTCCTCAGTTTATATTCATCTTTAAGGTGAGAGTTACAACTACATTATTTATTTTAAATTTATAACTTATAAGTTTAAATTTATGTTGTAGTTATCAAAATCGTTTTTCTCTCTAGCCCATATGTGCCAATGATACATGTGAGCACACATGC
>NW_007775078.1:0-1469 GCF_000696425.1 Galeopterus variegatus | reverse complement strand
GTTCAGTGACTGGGACTGAATACAGTGTCACGTTTAATTGCAACAGGAAGCACACTCTGGTTTGTGAGTGAAGCAGATAAACTAGAGCCAAAAGGCCAGTGCTTGGCAGAGGCCCAGAATCCGTAACCCCAGTCCTACGCTGCAATGTGAGACTCCAGAAACCTTGGAGTGAGGCGGGGCACTGTGTCCTGTGCTGGGACATTCTCTTGCTAACACATGGTCTGGCAAAATGACCACCCCTCTCTGTATCTTTTAGATCTTTTGAGAGACAGCTGCTCTTCCCATTTTAGTTTTCCTTTTCTGGCCTCTCCACCTCCCTCCTGTGTACCCCCACCTTGACCGTTCCAAACGTGTGGCTCGTTCAGTCCACAGAGGACTTGCCTTTTGTTGGTGGTGCTGCTGCTGTCCCGTGAAAGCATTTGTGCCTTCTCTCAGCGTGTCTTGAAGATTATTATGTTGACCTCGTGGGTCATTTTGGTGGGTGGCCAGACTTGTGATAATTCTGAATAGTAACTTTGGAATTTTATGAATCAAAAAGAGCTCCCCCTACAAGTTGAAATGTTGTGGGAGAAAGCCTCATGGGCTCCTGTGAGTCACGTAGGAAGGAGGGAGGACTTCATTGGCACTAATATACACTTTATTTTCTCTCCCTTAGGTCCCCCTCCTGCTTGTTATAGCACCAGTAGTCCTGTCCAGATTCTAGAAGACCCCAACTACTTCTTCCCGGACTTTCCACTCTATTCTGGGAGGCATGAAGCATCTGCGTTGACAGTGGAGGCAAACGGTAGCATCAGGGAAAAAGTTGGTAAGTCCTTTTACCGGCACTTGTGTCGGAAAAGCAAAATGATCTTATGTTTCTCTTTTTAGCTCTTTAGATAATTCAGATTTTTCTTTATTCTTTATCCTTGTTTTAAAATTCAGCATATTGTATTATTGGTTGTCTCTTTGTTAGTAGGTGCCTTATTTTCAATCATGTGCTGCTATGGTGTTAATAGACCATTTTACTCTAATATGTGACTCTGCATCACACCTAAGTATGTAGGAACTTCCAAATTATACCATTTATTCCTTAATTTTTCTCTAATTTCTAAATGCTGTTTCCTACACTTTCTCAGAATTGTTTCTTTTTTCCTCATCTGCTTTTATTTTTCTCTCTTTGTGCAAATAATTCAGAGGTTCAGAAAAAATCATTCAGAACTATAGTAGGGCAGGAACTGCCTCCTTTGTAAAAACTTTCTACTTTTGAGCGCTTTTGAGACTGGTGAAACTATGAGGGAATCTTTAAAACCACCTTCAGGAAGGATCTCATGGCTCTTGTCAAATGGGATTTTAACTCATTTCTCTCTCTTCATTCTGTGAAAAACGAATTCATTAGTTTTCATGCTTGTTGAGACTCATTTCTTTTATTATTCATCCAATAAGTCATTTTCTTTTGGAAATACATTTTTATTTGAATTTTTATTCAAGTT
>NW_007775077.1:1112-3862 GCF_000696425.1 Galeopterus variegatus | reverse complement strand
GAAAAAAGACAAAAAAGGAAAAAAAAAAAACATAGGTTTTCAAATTGCAATTTTATTATCATATATTCTAGATGTTCCAGGCAGATTAAGTGAAAACAAAATTATATAAATCACACACACTCATAGGTGCCTTCAAATGCTTCAGAATAGTATTAAACATAAACAATTCAACATTAATATTGCAAATATAATCTCAACTAAAATATCTCTCATTGTCATCCATACTGTGCACCAGTATTTGTTTCCCTCCTTCCTGGCACATGGTAAGATTATACTTCTGACCCTCCTGTTGAACCCAGAATGGTTTGGCCAATGAATGTGAGCAGAAGTGTCACTTCCAGAGGAAGCTTTAAGAGCCAGTGCCTCTTCACCACATTTATTTTGTCCTCTACCACAGTGACCATCAATGTTCTCAATGTGACTACTCTATCAGCCTAGATCCTAGAACAAAGACAATATACAGCAGAGATACAAGGCGAGCAAGAAATACACGTGTTATTTTAAATCACTGAGCTTTGAGGGTTGTTACTACAACATAACCTAGCTGAAACAACATAACCTGACTGAAACATCATCCCTTAATAGGAAAGAACTAAACACTATGGCAGATATTCCTATAATAACACTAAGCGCTATGGCAGGTATTCCTATAATCTACAACAGAAGAAATTTGTGACTATATCTATTACATGGTAGCATGCATATGATATGTGATATATATACCCACATGATAGCCACTCATTAAAACAGACTTCTCACTCCCACCTCTCCCCACCAAAAAACTTCTCAAAGTAAGTAGGTAAACTGAATTCTTCAAAACCAGTGTTCAGAAATCTCAGAGGAAAAGAGTTCCCCCATTTTGACCCATTCATCAAAATCATTCACAGAGTTCCTCTTCTTTCCTAAGACTGAGTACATTAATTCCATGCAGAGCTTCAAAGGGCTTCATTATGAGTGACCCAAGAGACAAAGAAATTAGCTGCCAGTGGTTCCTTTGTAATTGAGGAGGACCAAGCTGACCCAAGGAGAGAGGATTAAACCAAAAAGGGAAACATCCAAGCAAAAATAGCATTGGGGACTTTAAACAAACCCAAAACTCATCCTACACCCTCTCATTTTCAAGGGTGTTAAGTACAAGCCAAGCACATGTGTGTTTATTTACTAATGAGAAAATGCAAACGTCCACGTCTGATTGATTTCTTATGTGTTACAACCATAAAAAATGTTTGTGTCTGGAATACACATTGAATGCTATGCTCAAATGTGGCAGCTTATAAACCTGATCACACATATTATACCTATGACCCACAAAAATTTTTCCCTTTGAAACAATGTAACTCTGGAAGGTTTTCTTCTTTACGGCAGAGAAGTGCTCAAGGTTTATCATTTAAGTAAAAAACTCTCCGTTTTTAATTTGCACAGCTTTCTTCTGGTGAGTCAGTGAGGGATGATGTCATGTGTTATCCTACAATTGCTGGTGTGGTTCTCTCTGCTCACTCTGACCATTCCCTCTGTTTCTGTGGCAGACAGTACTCCCCGGTTTCCATCCTTTCGTCAGCTTCTTCCCAGCCAGCCCCAGCAAACAGCCTCACTCGCAGCAGATGAAACAGGAAGCTGACAGCTTGAGTCTGCAGTGGGACCCCTAGTGTTTTCCCACTCCTTGTCCTGGCATCGTTCCCCAGAAGTACAAACACACACACACAGAGCTCCCATTGTTGCAGCCTTCCCCAGCCCACTGATCCTAATATGGAATGCAGCAGGAAACCCATGATTTCCTGACACTCGGCACGCTGGAGGAAGCAAGGGGAAAAACTCCACTGAAAAGCCCAGCTTTCCTCCATGTTAGATATGAAGTGGAAAGTGAGGAAGATCTAGCAAAATTCCACCGTGACTTCAGCCAGGCTGGAGAAGAGGAGAGCAGAGTGAAACCCTCAGGCTGCTGAAACTTCTAGACTGCCAGGAAGCCCCTAGAATTCTGTGAAAATGAGGATTTCTTAACTCAAACTGATAAGGAAAAAGAGACAAACCCTTTTAATAATTCCCCCAAGTGTATGTTACTTTTGTTTACCGGTATGGTAAGCAATAGGGCATATGCTAGCCTCGGACATGTCTGTATGATCCAAGGTGACCAAAGTAAGGCAGAGTAAACTCAAGCCTGGCATTCGATCCCCACTGCTTCATGTGCTTTGGAAGCAGCAACAGCAGCAGCAGGAGTCACAGCAGCTGGAGCCGCAAGAATGAACTGCAAAGAGGGAAATGACAGCAGCTGCGGCTGCGGTGGCAACGAGGAAAAGAAGATGTTGAAGTGTGTGGTGGTCGGGGACGGCGCCGTGGGGAAAACCTGCTTGCTGATGAGCTATGCCAATGATGCCTTCCCAGAGGAATACGTGCCCACTGTGTTTGACCACTATGCAGGTAAGAAAAAGTGGGAAACTCTCTGCATCCAGATGAACCATGTGGGAGGTGATACCCCAAGTTCAGAGGGGCCTGGCTTATTTCTAATATCAGTATGGGGATATAATATCAGTATTGGCAATAACCAGGTAGTTCAGTGTAACATACAACCAAGGACTTTGCTGGGGTTGGTGGGAGAACAATTCATGCAGTAATTTGTATTTTAACACCTCTTTCCTCGCTTAAAGCAAATGAGTAACACTGGGAAAACACCCTGAACTGCCCTGTAGGTTTGGGGGCCAGGGGTTTTATTCAACACTTGCCTGAAGATTCATCAACTTCTTATTGTAAACATT
>NW_007775077.1:0-667 GCF_000696425.1 Galeopterus variegatus | reverse complement strand
CCTGGCTTATTTCTAATATCAGTATGGGGATATAATATCAGTATTGGCAATAACCAGGTAGCTCAGTGTAACATACAACCAAGGACTTTGCTGGGGTTGGTGGGAGAACAATTCATGCAGCAATTTGTATTTTAACACCTCTTTCCTTGCTTAAAGCAAATGAGTAACACTGGGAAAACACCCTGAACTGCCCTGTAGGTTTTGGGGCCAGGGGTTTTATTCAACACTTGCCTGAAGATTCATCAACTTCTTATTGTAAACATTTTATGATGTAGTGTATAATTCCCTCACAATTATTTTCTACAAAAAGAAAAATCACCATTAGACACAGAACTGGTAGAAGAAATACTCTTGCCACTTATTATGCCACCTCATGCCATTCATAAATGAAAATTCTAAGATTAATAAATAAAACACTCATTCTTTTCTATAAAAATTGGTGCCATAACACTTTACTTTCATTTTCCTGAGGTTGCAGATGGGAGAAAAAGTATTAAATGTTTTAAATATCTATTTGGCAATCTGTAGCTTAGATTTAAAAAACATTTTTAATTGATATGCTTTAAAAAGTAAAAATAAAAATACAAATGAAATCTGAATCAGCTATGGAAGGTATGTCCCAAAAAGGCAAAATTGAGCATAAAATATTTTAAAGCATGACAGTTAA
>NW_007775076.1:2797-3862 GCF_000696425.1 Galeopterus variegatus | reverse complement strand
AGAGCCAAGTTCTCAGGAAGCAAACCAGCTTGTCAGTTCACTGAGGAAGCAACAGACCAGCTGTCACTCTATTGCACAACACTTAGTTTTTAATTTTATTCCAAAGACATGAAAACAGGCGTCCGATACCACCTCTCATTTCTCTTAGGTAACACAATAGAACTGAGATTCTCTGAGTCAGAGAGAAAATGAAATCAGAGTAGCTGAAACAAAGAAATATATATATGTATAAGGAAGAAATTTACACCAGCCACTCACTTGGGGCCAGATTTTCAACAGGCCTTAATTGTGTCTGCAGTCTTTAACTGCAGCTTCCATTTTCACCAATATAAGCCCACATTTCAAAAGCAAATTGGATACCTGCATGAACAAGCAGGCAGTTAGGCAGCTAATTACTGTTTGCAATTCAATTACCTAATTACTGTGGGCAAGTGTAGGGTATTTGTGCAAGCAAACAGTCCCACCCACAAATATTGCAGATTTGATTAAGAAGGCTTAGGTGCAAAGATCCACGTTCACTGCTAGTGACTAATAGGCTCAATAATTTTCCCTCTGGGCCCAGGAAGGTTCTGGTTAAACACTCTTCTAGGTCTGGAGTGGAGAAAAGCCTGCCTAACCAAACCTCACCNAGGTAATCACATGGCAAGGGCTGGGTGACAGCATTTCCACATGCTTTTTTCTTCTGCTTACAGAGCCTCCAGTCTATTCCCTGATAACCCATTAAACCATTAACCCATCAATCCATGAATAGATTAATCCATTAATGAGGTACAGTCCTCACAATCCAATCAATTCTTAAAGACCCCACCTTTCAAATATCATATTGTAGACTAAGTTCCAATGTGAGCTTTTAAGAGGACAAACAGTCAACTTTTCATGAGCAAATCTTAAAAATGCTGATACTGAAATTACTCAGCATGCATACTAAGAGAGAGCAGAAATGATGCAGCTGGCATCTCCCCTAAAGATTCCACAGTTGCATCTTTCACTCATCGCTACAGGAACATTCTCCACGCATTTAGGATCTACATGACTCATGATGTTTATCTTCACCTGTGACTACAC
>NW_007775076.1:0-1784 GCF_000696425.1 Galeopterus variegatus | reverse complement strand
CATTCTCCACGCATTTAGGATCTACATGACTCATGATGTTTATCTTCACCTGTGACTACACATTCAGCAGCAAAACCATTCTGTGGATGTCCTCAACCAGGACTCTGTGTCCAATTAATAAGTCCAATCTTCCTCCACAAAATAATAGTATAAGAGGACTCTATTTTGGGGTCTCTGCCAGTCCATACAGAGACAGACCACACTGATCCATTTATCCAAACATTACTGAGAGGATGGCTACGCAGCCTCAGGGACAGGTATTTTCTACTCCCAAACAGACTGCTTCAACCACCTCATCAATCTTGCTCACTTTGCATGGTGCTGGAACCTGAGAGCAGTACCATTTTAGGCAAAATTGTGTCATTTGTCTTCGTAGTGTAGACAAAAACCACCACAAGGGAATCAGAGACCTGACCCCACCACTAACCAGCCACATGACCTTGGGCAAGGCACTTAAGCTTCAGTCTCCTCATCCCTAAAATAAAAGGATTGAATTGCACTGTTTTCTAATTCCTTTCCAGTTTTTACAACAATTTGTCATCATCCTTCCACACGTGGGTTTACAACTTCTAAGTCCACGTCCAGCTGCCAGGTACCTATACCTAATTTAGCCTATTAGGCCTCTTATTCCAGATAGTTCCCCAGAGTCGGACTTCTCAGCTATCTCCTACCTACACTTTCCTACTGTGAATCTCATTGATTCAGAGCCTCCTTCAGCTAGCCGTCCCATTGACCACCTTCCAAAAAGATGTACCCCGTAGCTAATTTAAATGCATTAAACTTCCCATGGAGTTTTTGTATTTAAATGGGAAACTCTTTCCTCGGCACAGAGGACTTAATTTCTAGTGATGATATTTTAAAGTGGTTTCCCTAATAAGGTAATGTGGCATCTCTGATGATATTTTAAAGTGGTTTCCCTAATAAGGTAATGTGGCATAAATAGCTGAAGCCCTGCTCATAAGACCACAAAGCACAATCCCTGTCTTTTCATTTCAACAACTGAGGCCTAGAGAGATTAATTCACTTGCCCAAGGAGATGCTGGTAGGATTAGAACTAATATTTCCTGAGTCTCAACACCGTAAGGAGGATCATCTTTTTAATTTTTATTATTATGAAGGCTACTGCAGTTTGAGGTAAGTGCTGGCCAATCAGCACGATGATTGTCTCCCAAAGGTCAAGGGCAGGCCAGCTCTCAGACAGGGAATGAACGTCATGTCAGAGTTCCTTCTGAAAGAAAGTGTCTCACAGTAATGCTTTACAGTAGTTATCTGAGCCACAGTCAGTAGGCTTTTAAACAAAATCAACCAATCAACAACCCAAAAGGGAAAGACAATATTGCTGAGAGCACAGAGATTATAACCAGGGACAAAAGACCAAGAGATCAATGAAGAGGTTGCAGTGAACTCTCAGGAGATCTGACCCTGTCACTCAACTTTATACCTTTGGCTCAAATTGGACTAGATGATCTCATATTCTGAAAGTTCTTTGAAAAATAGTGATGGGAGGTAATAATGAACCAAACCTAAAACAAAGTTTATTAGGAATAAATAAAAGGCCTGACACGTGGATCCATGCAAACTGTACCAGGACAGAATGGGGTGAATATTATGCCTCACAGTCAGCTTAACATACATAAGTCAGCTTATGCCCTCGCCCTGTCCCCTCAAGGCTCATACCTTTCAATAAGGACGTCTCGTACAACTCACCCTGTCCCCCTACCTCCTCCCTTTCTCTCAGGCTGGTGCATTCAGATAAAAACATCTTATACAAAACAAACAAACAA
>NW_007775075.1:2464-3862 GCF_000696425.1 Galeopterus variegatus | reverse complement strand
AAAAAAAAAAAAAAGGGAAACCAACTCTCTCATTTCAGTATTCATGAAAATAAAAACATTCATGTTTGCTTTAATTCCTGTATCATAATTTTAATTTCCTATAACTAATTCTGTGAAATAAATATGTAAATATTTAGCTGTCTTTGGTGAAGATGAGATATAGCAATATATAATTTTCTTTATAATAATATATTATCCTGTTTGTTGTTAAAGAAAAATGACCGAAAGTGAAAGAAAATGTGATGGGAGATTCTGTTGACTTACTTTTGCATTTATGCTAACTTATTTACAAATGAATAAGCCATCTACAATACAGGTAAATATATATATTTCATAAAATGTAAACTGTAAGGCTTTCCACAAAATAAACAGCCAGAACTAAAATTGAGTCAATGAGGGAGTTGTGTAACAATTCCTAAAGATTTACAAGTAAAAGACAATTAAACATTTTCTCATCTGCTTATGTAGATGAAACTACTGCACTGTGATGATATGGTTAAAAATCTGAAAGTCTCTTCAATTTGTGACATTATTTGACAGTCAAAATTGTATTAAATCATATGCCATATCACCTACATTCCCTTGTGATCTTATGATATTTTAAAATAATAACCTATGTTCCTTTATGACCTTATGATACTATTTTAAAATAATATCAAACAACTCCTAAGAGTAGAACATTTTATAAAGGATTAAATAAGCTTGCTATTATTTTCTAACTTGGTCTTAGTAAATTAACATTAATAATTACCTACTGGTACCAGTGATAGATTAAAGGAAAGAAGGAAGTATAAATATCAGACCAAGCAACACAAGTCTTGTAACTACTCACTAAAAAGAAAGACTGCTCAGAAAAATAAATGTCAATTGATGAAGGATGACACACCTTATTTTGAGGCTAATCCTTGAATGCCACCTAGTGACAAAAATAAAAATTTACATGCAAATATTCTCTGTCACCTAGTGTCTACTTAGTACAGGAGGCTTTTACAAAAGAAGTATTTTTTTCATGGTTTCTCTTTGAAATGTATTCACCCGTTTCAATAATCATATAGTAAGTCAGTTATAAGCCTGTACTATGTAAAGCACAATGGATGTGGTAACAAACGGCATGATCCCTGCCTCAAGAAGTTCCCCAGTCATGGAGGTGAGACATCTGTAACTAATTAAGATGATATATATGAGCCAATCATCCACAGCACCTAGCATATAACGTGTATTAAAAAATGCTTCCAAAGAAAACCATCTAACATGTGAAACTTACAGAACTTACATTAGTATATAATGTGATAGAGCTTTATGCTGTTAAAGAGGAAAATAAAATCCACCCCAAATTCAGTAACTAGAAATAAGACTCAAGTATCACCTCATATCTAATTCACCTGTCTAAGCTTTAAG
>NW_007775075.1:0-1490 GCF_000696425.1 Galeopterus variegatus | reverse complement strand
AATATTATAGTCATCATGAGTATGTATGTGTGTGTATATATGTACATGTCTATATACATATATACAAATGACTATAGTAAATATAGGAAAAAAAACACTATGCTATCATTCATTATTTACTCAACTAAAATTTCAGTGCTGGCAGTAAGTATAAATGGGGCTGAGTATCAAGGGACTATCAGAAAATGGTAAGTGATGCTATTACTTACTGCATACCAACTTGGCATAGGCATTTATTAAATTTTCACAACAATCCAGTGAGAGTATCCCTATTTTATAAATGAGAAAATTGGGACTTTATAGGTGAAGTGAGTAGAGTAACAGCCTGTCTAGGGCAGAAGACCAACGTGGAGAGTAACTAGAGCCAGAATTGGGAAGGTTGGTCAGCCTGTGGAGGCCTTAAATCCAAGGTCAAGGTGTTTGTACAACATCCTGCAGAGACAGAGACAGTATAGAAAATATATGTAAGGTTATAGAAAGATTAAAATAATTTTAAAGTATGGGCTACAGGGGGCTGGCACAGAGTAGGTACCCAGTAATGTCTGATGAATAAATTTTAATATGCCTCAAACAAGCATCAGTGTTTTTCTCAGTGCAAACTTAAAATCCTTTATATAGGGATGGGACTTGTGACCCTTCAGCACTAGGATTATGGAGTTGGCCCCCATTAGGCATCAATCAGCAAAGATGCCTCATAAAATGTTTGTATTAAAATTATTACTTAACATCATAATTTCCCCACTTTTTCTGGCCAGAAATTGACATTCATGAAATAAAAAAATATTAATAGAGGCAACATTCCTAATCTATCGTGACCTTTATGTTGATTATTGCCACTGTAGAGTCTTGCAAAGATTTTGGGAATCTAAAGACTTAAAAATCCATTACCTTAAGAACACAGCACACATTCATTTTATAAACTAATTTCACACTTGATTTCTGCAGGTTACCAAATTTAATTTCACATTTGACTATAATTTAAGGGAATTTGTTTCCTTAACAGGAAAATTTGCTTCAGTAGAGAACTTTTCCAGTAGACTAAATATGAGAAAAAAAGTTTAGCAAAGGCTATACTTCACTATATTAGCTAAAAATTTAAGGTAGATGTTTCATTATTTGAATGACATACATGTCACTAACTGGAATTATGTTCTATAGTTATATAGGACTTGTACAAAATATGTAATATTTGATTGTAAATATTTTATTTATTCATTTAATATTTATATCATACCTACTTTAAACCTTATTTGAGTGAACTTTACAGGTAAGAAAGGATACTGAATTGGGATTGTTGAATAGCAGAGCAGTGATTAAAAATATCACAAAACAATGAAGCCTCATTTGAATGTTCGATACATATATACCACATTGTATAGTCTACACTGTTTATTTTCTTTACCAGTTAAGATGTTACCTAGGCTTCCAGGGTCTGTTTTCTAATTCTATCATAAAAGTCACACACACACACACACACACACACTCACTCA
>NW_007775074.1:2944-3862 GCF_000696425.1 Galeopterus variegatus | reverse complement strand
AGAGGCTCAGAAAAGGGAACTTTCACACTGAGTTGGAAGAATTACAAAATGCGGTTTCTTATTAGAAACTCATTGTTAGGCATGTTAGGTATTCTATAAGTATATATTGAATATGGTCAAATAAAGTGGGCTTGAATATGGGCCTTGGAGGACTGGTAGGCGTTCTGCAGTAGAGGCAACGAGAAGCAAAGGCTCCTTAGGCAGTAGTTACTACTAGTAACGAACCTGCTGAGGTCTCGGGAGGGCAGCAAGCTGTCTCGCTTATTCCATCAACTTTCCTTCCATTCACTCATCCATCCCTCCATCCATCAATCCATCCAAGATGTCGCACTTGGCAGTGAGGAGCAAAACCAGGGAGACCAACTGGCACTGAATAAGCAGTGAGTAGGAACTAAAAAATGTTTTTAAACTAAGAAGCAGCATTGTGGGCGGGGGCCAAGAGAATGGAGGTGTGGTGACCCACTGGAGGCTTCATTACAGATGGGGCAGGGGCCAGATGTACAACCAAAACCACAGGCCATGGGCCCAAAACTGGACATGGAAATGAGGTGCTGATACAGACCCCCCAGATGTGGGCCCTGAGTCTCTGTAGCTGAATCTCCAGAGGGGCACTTAGGCCTGACACTAATTTTAAAGAGCTAGCATATGATGTTACATATATTAAGACATCAGGCACTTGCTTGTGTACACACATTGTGCCAGATGAGAAAAAGATCCAAGAGAAATGTATGGAATGGTCTATGTCCTGACAGTGTAGAATCCAGTTGAGCAAACTGGGATGAATAGAAAAGAAACAAGTAGAGAATGATATGAAAGCAATAGAGTGTAAACATGCAGGGTATGAATGAGTTGTGGGAATCGACTGAAAAATTAGTTGCAGTCCAAACTCATAAATGTGGAAGGGCTCCTGGTTGCTAA
>NW_007775074.1:0-1150 GCF_000696425.1 Galeopterus variegatus | reverse complement strand
TTCTGAGAAAGCAGCATCTGTCCTGATTCTTGAAAGGGAATTCCAGGCAGAGAAAAAATACCAGCAAAAGCAAATGGATTTCTTGAGAGCTTTCTACTGTGGACACCATCATTTTTAAGGCTGGAGTGTAATAGAAGAGCCAAAGGGAGAGGCTGGACAGGTAGCCAGAGGGCCTCCTGATGGGGCTGACAGCATTTTCACATTGTCCTGGATGTGAAGGTGAGTCAGAGTGGGTGCAGGGAAGCTGCCAGGACCAGAATGAGGGAAGCCTCACACCTACACCTGCCTGGTCTCTGTTTTCCTACCAGTTCTTTCCCTGCTTTTATGAGGACCTTTCATGGCTTCTCACTAGGGATTGTGGGGCCTGGAGAGAAGTCAGAGCTCCCTGCCTACAGCAGGTGTGGGGCAGATCCTGTTCTCTGGCTTCCCAAGCCCCATTCCTGCTCACCCAGCTCCATGGTGACCACACGTCTCTGGTGCCTCACTCTGTGCCTTTGGAGATGGCTGACCTCCCAAATGTCCTCTTCCTTCTTTCTCTGTCCTAGAGTGTTCTACTCTGTCTGGCTGCTATCAACAAACTACTATAGACTGAGTGGCTTATAAACGGCAGGAACATATTTCTCACAGTTCTGGAGGCTGGGAAGTCCTAGATCAAAGTGCTGGCAGACTCGGTGTCTGGCGAGGTCCTGCTTCCCGGCCCATAGACAGGTGTCTTCTCTCTGCATCCTCACATGGTGGAAGGAATGGGGAGAGCTCTCTGGAGGCCCTTTTGTAAGGCACTAATCCCATCACTAGGGCTCTACCTCCCTAAGCACCTCCCAAAGCCTCATCTCCAAATACCACCACAATGTCACAATGCGGGTTAGGTTTCAACATATGAATTTGGGGGGGACATAAACATTCAGTCTATAGCATAGAGTAAATGTATTCCCTCTAAAACAAAACTTAGTTATTTGTAACACAAAATTAATGCATTAATACATTTTCAGTGTAAAAAAAAAAAGGAAAAAATTCTCTTCAGATGCTTCATCTATTCTGAGGAGTAAATACTATTCCTAATTTATTGTATCTTATAGAGTTTTTACTATATTTTTATGTGTATACTTATAAAATATCCTTTTTTATATATAAATGATAACATGCTATATGC
>NW_007775073.1:3035-3862 GCF_000696425.1 Galeopterus variegatus | reverse complement strand
TCTGTATTTCAGAGATGAGAAAATGGAGGAGCACAGGGTCAAGTTATCTGAGCTGAGGTTATGGGATCAAGCAAAGTTAGAGGTGAGAAGAGATTTTATTATTTTAGCCTATTTTAGGTACTCTTTGCTAATGGAAAAAAAAAAAAGCCAGTAATCAAAGCACTCCAGAAGGTTTAGTGAGGATGAAAAACATTTAATTTGTGGGGACCCCTGTAGATGTTGGTGTGCTAAATATGGGCACTGTCGGGCTAGGGCTATAGACCCTTCAAACCCATTGTACAGGCTGGGTCACAGACCCCTCACGTGCCAGGCTGGGTCACAGGCCCCTCACGTATAAGTCGTGAGCTAGCTGATTGGGAAAGATCCCAGGAGCTGTTGGCAGAGTTGACGGGCTCATTCTAATGGGAGCTCAGTCCTCAGCTTCCTCAGCAGCAGCAGGAACTTACAGCAGCCTCTAGCAGCAGTGGAAGTGGCCTCCTGGGGGCACTGGCAGCAACAGTAGCAGCCACCCCGTGGCCCACCTGGGGCATCCTGGGTGCAGGGAGCAGCATTGTGGATCAGAGCCACTCGTCCTTTATACTTAAGTCCAATAACCCAGGAACACCTGTGTGGAGTCAGACAACCAAAGAACACCTGGGCACACATGCATATTTACATCAAATGCTCAGCAAGATTCTGAACCCCTGAGGGATCCTGACCACTTACTTTCACTTTCCCTATAGGCAGCCCATGCTGCAGTCTAGGAATGACCTTAGGAGAGCCTGAGCAGGCCTGCGGGCTCAAAGGGAGCTCCTCCCAGGGCTTCCTGTTTCTTTGCATGTACACTT
>NW_007775073.1:0-1376 GCF_000696425.1 Galeopterus variegatus | reverse complement strand
CGTGGCCAGGCGGGAGCCTCTGCGGAGGGTGAAGCCAGCCAGTCCTGCGGGCCGAGAGGGGACTGGAGGAGGGGGCAGGGAGGGTGGGCACAGCACACGCGTGTTGTGAAACCCAGTACACGGGGGTCTTCACCATGTCTTCCTGGATTCACTTTCGACTAGTGTTCTTTAAATTACACTTAATATCCATGTCTGTCTTCTCCATATGATACTCATGAAAGTGTGGGGTCAGTTCACTCACGGGTAGGGCCAGTCATGACATAGGAAAGGCGCAGGCACGGGATGGTGGCCACCACAGGTGGAGGCTGCTTTGGGCCACTTCTCTGTCTGAAGCCCATTGGGGAGCCAGGGACACCCACCCTTTGCCATGGCTTGGCAATCTCTCCTATCTCCAGACACTTAGATATGCAGATGTGGGTGGAGGGCAGTCTTCCTCTCCCCTCCACGCTTTCTCTTCTCACCAAGAAGAGCAAGATACCTTCATACACTGTCCCACTCCAAGGGTGACTTTGGGGAGTGTGCTGCTTCTGGGACACAAAGGGAAAAGAGACTGGGCAATGCTTCTTACAGAGTCCGACACAAAACACTTTGTTGCAAAGTTCTGGTTTCCCCTGACTAGTTTTGTCCTGCTCAGGCCCTTAGCCCTGTTGACCATTCACTGTCAGAACCACTTACCGGACAGAGGAAGCTTGAAGAAGCTGTGGAGGAAGGTTGGTAGATGCACCTGTATTTTTTATTTCTGTGAAATGAACTCAGCTGGAAAATTCCTGTCCTCCCTTCTCTTTCCTCAAAAAACACATGTACACTCGTCCACCCCGTGCCCATAGACACACACCCACACAGAGGAGAAAAAAGGAAGGGGAGCTGCTCAAATCTTTTGAACTTAATTTAGTAGAATTAATTTAAATTAATTAATTGTATTCAATTCAACTAACTTAATTGAATAGAATAGCATGGTTTTCTTTCTTCTCAAGGGAAGACAAGGTGCAGGAAGCTGGGAAGAACTCTGCAGTGTCAAAGCCATGGCATTTCCTCTCTCTGCTGTGTTCAAGATTCAGACTGGGGGTCCACGCAGCTCATCCAATTCTGGGACAGGAAAACAAAGTCTGCTGGACCCACACAGGCCCAGGCCTCAAATCAGAGCCACCAGTAAAGCATTCCTGTCCCATGTCCACTTTTGGAGACGTTTTAGGGGTAATGCTATCATTAAATAATAAGCCACTGGAAAAATCAGGTTGATTTTCTTAAAAGAATGCTTATGTTGTATGTAAGAAGCCATCTTTTATATTCATATATCTTTTCCCCTGAAAACAGATAAGCAAAAATGAATGAGAATCCACTAATTTGAAAATCATTTGCACTTGATCTTTTAAGAT
>NW_007775072.1:9062-9582 GCF_000696425.1 Galeopterus variegatus | reverse complement strand
GATTACTGAAAAGAGCACAAGACTTGAAGTCAAAAGTCTGGGACTGTTCCATCTTCATCATTTACCAGGTGGTGACCTTGAGCAAACCAGCTGGAGTTTTGTCACCTATAGAATGGGAATTACTAACTTCACAGAGTTGCTATTAAAAGCAAATGAGATAATGGACTATATAAAGGAATGCCTGACAAAATGCAAAGCCCAATACAAATGTTAGGTGCTTTTATGATCATTATATAATTGGTCACAAAGGACATCTGTATAAAAGCAGGGATAGCATAATGGACATTCATCATACTACTACAAATATAACAAAGAAGAAGCACCTTTCTATTTGAAAAGAATGAATATTATCATTCCTAGAACACAAAAAGAGGTACTTGACCTCATACAACTCACAGTGACACAGCAGAGCCAGTCTCCCAGCCCTCTGGCCGTGATGATGACTGACACCCACATTTACCTAACATGTGCCTTGATTCACAGCTTTGGGTAAGAAAAAGATATGTGTTTGAGAGAATAA
>NW_007775072.1:2614-3863 GCF_000696425.1 Galeopterus variegatus | reverse complement strand
ATGGAAAAAATGGTCACTTTACAGTGTTCCTGGCAGACACCACCTTAACAAGTGATCAAGGGTAACATCACCAGTGATGAGTCACATTGATATCATGTACCCCTGATGTGATGAGAAGGGCACTTCACCTCCATGGTAATCTTCCCCCAAAACCATAACCTGGTCCAACTATGAGGAAAACATCAAATAAACCCAAACTGAGGAACATTCTACAAAATGCCCGAACGGTAATCTTCAAAACTGTCAAGGTCATAAAGAAGAAAAGGCTCAGAAACTGTCACAGGCTAGAAGAAACTAAAGAGATATGATAACTAAATGCAATGGTGGTTACTGGTGCAGAAAAAGGATATTTGTCAAAAAACTGATAAAATTTGAATAAAGTCTGTAGTTTAGTTCATAGTAATGTACCAGTGTTAATTTCTTAGTTTTGGCAAATGCACCATGGCTATGTAAGACATTAACATTAGCAAAAACTGCATGAGGAAAATACTCAAACTCTCTGTTTGCAACTTTTGCAACTTTTCTTAAAAATCATAATAAAAATAAAAACTTTAAGTCAAAAAAGTTAAATAAAACTCAGATCCATATTCATCATTTGTATGAGAACTCCATTCTTAGCAATTCAAGAACTGTGCTTATCCAGAGGAGACTTAGGGGACTAAGGTGTCCCCGTGACATTGCAAAATCATGCTGAGGAAAATCAAGTAACACAGACACCATGCAGGGCTTTATGGATGTCTGCCCATTTGAGGCAAAGTGTTCACAGACTCGTACCAGTGCCAGCCCTCACTAGGACACAAACCTCATGACTAGATTTCTGTTACAGGTACTTATAAGTGGGGCACCTATGGCCATGCATAGAAAGGCAATGTTTTGTAGTCAGACAGATGTGGATTTGCCTCCCAACTCAACCAATTAGTAGCTGTGTTCTTAGATAAGTCAATCAACCCCTCTGAGCTTCAGTTTGCCCTCCCTCTACATAAAAACGATAATATTTATTTCACAGGGCTATTGTAATAAGAAATTACATAGCCTATTGCCTAGCAAATAGTGTCACTTAATTCATATTTTTTCTTTCCATCCTTTGTGATTTCTCTCCAACCATTCCTTTCAATAAATTCAGAGAGCACCTGATGTCTGTTATTCACAGACGGCTAACCCAGGATGAACTGAATTGCTGATTCTTAGAAAAAGGTGATCAGTTCTGCACGGTTCCAGAATCTCTGGAAAGCACAAATAAAGATGAGAA
>NW_007775072.1:0-466 GCF_000696425.1 Galeopterus variegatus | reverse complement strand
AAAATAGTTTCTTCTTTAATGTTACTACTTTTTCACTTAAAAATATATCTCATATAAATTTCAGGACCTAAAATTCATAGAGATAGCAAGTAGATTAACGGTTGTCAGGGGCTGGGGGAGGGTGGGGAGTGGGTATATATCTGTTAACAGGTACAGGGTGTAGGGGGGAGTGATGAAAAAGACAGTGGTAAATAGATATTGGTTATGTTTGCACAGGTCTGTGGATATACTAAAAGACTGAACTGTACACTCTAAATGAGTGAGCTCTGTGGCATACGAATTATATTTCAATAAAGCTAGTCTTAAAAAAAAATTCAGGATCTAAAATCTCAGAGTCTATATGACGCCATGATATTCATTTCAGCTAAGAAAACTAAGCACCCACAAGATTGTCCTATCTCCACCCCACCCCCTTACATATACAAGGGGTCTTCAAAAAGTTCATGGAATGATTCATATTATCTTT
>NW_007775071.1:3049-3863 GCF_000696425.1 Galeopterus variegatus | reverse complement strand
GAGGAACCTCCATACCATTTTCCATAGAGGCTGCACCATTTTTCAGTCCCACCAACAATGTTTGAGAGTTCCTTTTTCTCCACAACCTCGTCAGCATTTATCATTTACAGTCTTTTACAAAGCACATAGCAGATTCTAAAAAAAATAAAAAATAAAAAGAAGAGATGCATCTTCTTCTCAAAGATGTAAATTTATTAGGAATACAAGGTGTAGCAATACAAAACAGAGAAAGGAAGTGGGATAGAGAAAGCAAGTGGTGACATCAATATTTCTAGATAAAGCTACCTATGGAAAAAAGTTGTTTCTTAAATAACCAAGAACATTATGGCCATTCTTAAAACCTTGATATTTGCCTTTAATCTTTAGCTTAGAAGAATTCTTATAAGGAGAGGAGATAACTGAATGAGTGAATTAATATTATTTCAAGTGGGTTGAGGTATTGAGACGCGGACTACAAACCTGCTCTGTTCTATCGAGCCCTTAATAACATGTGCGTGGTTTAGCTCAGATCTACCTGTGGGCAGCTCTTGCTATCTGGATGTTTCAGGTAGGAAGATGAGGAAAAGCCCATTCTGCATCCAGTCTTGTCACCTTTCCTTTTCTCAGCCCTCTAGGGGAAAATGAGGCAGATCATACAATACCGGCCTTTGCTGATTGTTTTATATCTCTGAAGTTGCTATATTTTTTAAATTTTTATTTATTGCATAAAATATCCTTAGAACAAAATTTGGTTCAAGTGTATGAAAAAAAAGTAGAATTTCCTCTAATCTCATTGCTAGCAACACTTAAAGTGCTCTTAAAAAACATTTTTTTT
>NW_007775071.1:0-1357 GCF_000696425.1 Galeopterus variegatus | reverse complement strand
CTTGAAAGAACAGGGTAGGGGAAATTAAAAGCTTGCTGTTCAGCAGTGGAGGTGGGTTGCATTAAATATGATAATCCTACAACCATAAGCTACACAACCATGGAATGATTACAAAGAAAAAAATAGACACATTTTATGATGTGAAACATTTCAGAGATTGATTCTTTGCCATCCCTTGTGTTTGCGTGTATGTGTACGTGTGCAAGTGTTCATGTGTGTAAAATTTCCAATAAGATTAAGACCTATCCAAACCAATGATCTCTGGGTAGCAATATCCGGTCAAGTAAGGGCAAGGGAAGTGGTGTGGGAGTGGAAGGAGGCTTTTTACCTTTTTAAATTTTCTGCTGGGTGTATTTATTTTTATATTTGTCTATATCTATATCTGTATCAGTATCTTGTGTATTTAGACCATTTGACATATAGACATAGCATTTTTCACTTTTAAAAATTTATTGTCAGGAGGCAGAGCTGTAATAAAGATTTATGCACAAAAATTTTACTGGTTGTTTATGGTTACCAAAATTCTGATATAAAAACATAACAGAGCAGTAATGGGATGCTTAAATATTATAATACCTCTGTGTAATGAAATTTGAAGAACATGTAAAATGAATTAATGCTGATAATATGACACTATATAAATAAAGGTTAAGTAAGAGATGTAAAAATACATATGATATATAAATAAAAGCTAAGTAAGAGAAAGAGAGGGAGAGGAGAAACAGTGGTGAAAAAGACAGAATGAGAAAGAGCAAATAAGAGAAACAGAGATAGAAGCAGAACTTTGTGTTATTAACAGATTAACAGTGATGAATACCCCTCCATGGTGTGGTCACAGATGATTTTCTTGATTTTTCTTTACTTTTTATTGTCAGTGTGTTATGATGCCTACATATTATTTTCAAATGGGAAAACATTAAGGTGTTTTTAAGTCTATATACACTAGTCAATTGCTAGGTGCAGGTTTATCAATGTAGCTCTTGATACACAGCGTCAGATTTGTTTTCCAGAAGTTGCTTCCGAAGGCGTGCAGACATGCATTCTCTTCTGAACTTTCACAGCCTGTCCTTCATTGACTTCCACCACATGTTTTGCTGCTTTTATAGATTTATAATTCTTAAATTACATTAGTGCTTTCTTTAAGAGTTAAACTTTGTTCTATTTGTTGCATTTCATCTTTTCTGAATTGCCCAATTCTGTCCTATGTCCAAAAGTTTTCTTATCAATTCACCAAATGTATTATATATATTTTTCTGAGTGCGCTTTCTATTTGATTAACCATGATACTTTTTATAATCTAATACATTCCTCTAAAGGTGACAAAATTTATTTTAAATTATAAAAATAAACATTTGGA
>NW_007775070.1:1912-3863 GCF_000696425.1 Galeopterus variegatus | reverse complement strand
GGCGGGAGCAATGCTGGGCTCCCAGCGCCGCACTCTCCCAAGTGTGCCACGGGCTCGGCCCTTCTGTATATATTTCTAATATTTAAATATTCACTACCAAATTTAGAAAAACATTTCTAATGTTACCTCAAAATAGGATTTCTTATGTTTTACATGTTTAAATTTTAACAGTTAATTCAAGGAAAAATAAGTTGAGTTATTACAAGAGCAAAATGTTGCCATAATAAATAAGGATGGTAAAAGTTTTTAACTTTATGAATAAAAATAATTATTAAAAACTTTTAAATAGTTCAAAAGTAGAGAAATAATTTGACAGTTAATACAAACAGTAAGAGAGATTTTACTAGATAATGTTAAGAAAAACGTTATCATTTTGAATTAGCAGATGTTCATGAGGTATCATTAATATTTCAATAAAAAGTAATAGAAATTAGGGTATAACCTAATTTTAATTAATACATAATTTTTATGTATTAGCCTTCATAAAAGTAAATTATACAAACAAATTTTTTGATTATTTAATTGAGTTAAAAAACTGGAGTCTTTTAAGAAAAGTTCTATTTGGGAATTCTTAATATCTGGTGAATATTAATTAAAAGCAGAATGTCAAATTCACTACCTTGAAGTTTCAAAAGGGGGAATGGTTTTAATAGCATGTCCAACTCTGTCTTTTATAAATTATTTTTGATTCAGATATACTAAATCTAAAGTGTACAATAAAGAAGAATATTAAAGCAAATGATCTATCCTAAAAAAATTTTGTTTCTTCAAATCCAAGCTGAAAGCAAATGTCTATTTAGAATGACAGATGCAAAGTTTAATGAATGTAAGAGCAATCCAGCAGCTGACAGCTGAGAAAGTACTGCCCTGCACTATACGACCAAACGTACAGAATTTCACCACTCAGATTTTAACATTAAAAGTTCAGTAATATTTATATTTGTGGTAATATTTAAGATTCATTCCTGTATCCTAAAAGTTTATTCTATGACAAAAATATCGAGCTTCAGCTGACTATTGGTTTTAACATTTAGCCATCTGGCATTTAGCTAAAATGCACATTGAGTTGCATGTCAAAATATATAGTTATATTTTTTAAACCATTTTACCTTTTCTTTCCTCTCTCTTTTACCTTCTGTTGCCCATGGTACGCATTAGTGCTCTTAACTTTAGATTTTAGTCTACAGCTTTTAAAATATTAATTCAGGATCATTTTGGAAGCCCAAAAATCTTAGCTTTGATCTAGGCATACTAATTTTAAAAAAACATTAGTAAGAGTCATTTATTTTTTAATATGAAAAAGAGTGTGTGTGTATGTGTGTATGCACATGTATGTCTGAGTGTATTTGGTGCAGTAGGAACTCTTAGGGCCATATATTTCATCTCACTACCCATTGACAGCAGTATATCCCACAGGCCAGGTAATCAGATGCCCAAGCACAAGATTATAAACCCTGAGGAAGTGACACAAATACTGAGGGGGGCATTTGAGAAAGTATTAATGACAGTAGCATCCACGTCAAGGTTGCAGATATGGAAGGAATTTTGGATATGGTAGGTGGTGGCAGCATAGCTTTGAATCTCTTTGAATATTAACATAAAAACAGAAGAGTAAATAGCAAAACTAGAAACCTAAAGACAACCTATATAAAAAAAAAAAAAAAGGTGGCGAAACATGTACTGAACTCCAACATATAAGTGGTGAAGACAAACTACCAACAGCCATTTGATGTGCATAGTAACCATTGCTGTGCATAAGGATACACAGGGAAGCCACAGGGCATCTACTGGACCTGAGAACAGCAGAATCTCAAAAAAGGCAGCAGGCATTCACTAGAAAGCCCAGAGGACCAATTTAAGAACAGCAGCTAAGGGCCGGCCCGGTGGCGTACTGCTACAGTGCACTGCTTGGGAGTGCGGCGGCGCTCCCACTGAGGGTTCGGATCCCACA
>NW_007775070.1:0-1118 GCF_000696425.1 Galeopterus variegatus | reverse complement strand
AAAAAAAAAAAAAAAAAAAAAAAAAAAAAAAAAAAAAAAAAAGAACAGCAGCTAAAACTAGAAGGGTTTTGTTCAATCTAAAGGTGGCTTAATACAAAAGTTCTGCAGTAAATACTGTAGGAGCTTGAGTAGATTAGGTAAGAGTCTTACACTTAAGAGAAACTGCTGGGAACAGAATCAAAATTGAGCATAAAAGTAATAAAAAGAGGTCCAGATAAAACTTGGGAAGTAGAACAGAGCCAAAGTATCTTAGAAAGAAAGCCACCATATTTTTGAACACTATAGAAAAACAACAGAAGACAAATCTCTGTGAAGTTATAATAGGTACTTTGAACCACATCTACTAAATATTCAGAAAAACAAATTTCATGAAAAAAGAAAAGAAAAATACAAAGCCAAATCTTATAAAAAATTGTCATAGAAGAAAAGAGAGTAAGAAACAAAACAACATTTTTACAGATAACAAAAGCACACCAGAAAGACTTGCTCCAAGAACAGATGAAAATGGTAAACTTCCATACTGAAAAGTGATACAAGACATTAAGTAATAGATATGAGACATAAACAACATAATTCAGAATTAGAAAAACTCATAAAGCAGATGACAGAACTAAAAACATATGTTTTATATTTTCTAAATTACTTCAGACATTAAGATATGATAGCCAGCTTCCAAGATAAACCTCAATGACCCTTGTCTCCTAATATATATATATATATCTTTCTAATGTATTCTTCTACATTGACAAAGGATGGATCAATAGAATACTGTGGAACAGATGGCATGTGACTTAGGAAGCTAGATCACAAAAGGTATTATGTCTTCCATTCTCCCTCTTCGATCTCCTGTTCTGGGAGAAACTGTCTTCCATGTGTTAAGCTCATTCATTCAGTCCAGTGGAAAAGCCAATGTGGCGAGGGGTTGAGACTTCCTGCCAACAGCCAGCACCAGCCCAACAGCCATATGTTTTAGCTACCTTGGAAGTGAATCATTCAACCTTTAGCCAAATCCTCAGATGACTACAGCCTCATAAGAGTCTCCAAGTCAGAAATGCTCCGCCAAACTACAGCTGAATTCTTTTTTTTTTTTTTTTTCTTTTTTCGTGTCCGGCAACGGA
>NW_007775069.1:0-3864 GCF_000696425.1 Galeopterus variegatus | reverse complement strand
TGTAGCACCTAGGGGCAGTGTTTTGGAGGGTAGAATGAAAACATTAAATTTAGGAAGATCTGTGTTCTGTTCTGCAGCAGATTGGGGTTTGGGTGTGGGCATGAGGGCATAAACTACACAGAGCCACTGGGTAGCCTTGGGTAAGTGACTTAAGGTCTCTCAGCTCAGTTCCCTTATCTGTAAAATGATAATTTTTGAGGCAAAAATGAGATGTTGCAACATGACTTTGACCCTGTTGGGCACACAATGGACACAAAATAAAGAGGAAATTTGCTATTATTGTACACTGTGGAGCCAGAGAAACCTAGTTTTAAATCCTATTTCTGCCACTCACCAGTTATGTGACCTTCTGCCAGGGGTCAGCAAACTTTCCATAGAGCCAGATAGTAAATATTATGGCTTTGTGGGCCACACAGTCTCTGATGCAACTATTTGACTCTGCCATTGTAGTGTGAAAGTAGCTATAGACTGTACATAAACAAATGGGCACAATTGTGTTCTAGTAAAACTCTATGGCATAGTCTGTTTGGGCTGCTATAACAAAACACCATTAATTGGGTAATTTGTAAACAACAGAAATTTATTTCTCACAGTTATGAAGGCTGGGAAGTCCAAAATCAAGGCACTGGCAGATCTGGTGTCTGGTGAGGGCCAAGTTTCCTTGTTCATAGATGTTGCCTTCTAGCTGTATCCCACACGGTAGAAGAAACTAGCTAGCTCACTGAGTTCTCTTATAAAGGCACTAATCCCCTTCATGAAGGCTTTGTCCCCATGACCTAATCACCTCTTAAAGGTCCCACCTCCTAACACCATCACACTGGTGATTAGGTTTCAACATATGAATTTTTGGGAGAAACAGCATTCATACCATAGCACTATGTTGAAATATGAATGTCATATTTTTACATGTCACAAGATATTATTCTTCTTCTGACCTTTTGCAATCACTTAAAAATGTAAAACACATTCTTGGCTCTCAGGCCAAACAAAAACAGGTGGTGAGCTGGGTTTGGCCTGAGGGCCTTGATTTGCTGAAGACCCTCTTTTGTTTCAATGCTTCATCTTTCTAACTCAGTTCTTTTTCCTGTGAATTGGGTTGGTGTGTATTTTAATGAGGTAAAGTGCTTGGCACATACTAAGTTTTCAATAAATTATTGTTGTTGTGTTATTATTCTTATTAACATTTAAAAATGGTGACCCATATGCAGCAATGGTCTATTTTTAGTTTAATATTATTACAGTTAAGGAATAAGGTTTAGTTTAGTTCCTTTTTTGAGCTTCCCTTATCAAAAAGGGTGGTTGTATAAAACCCAGTTTAAAAATGTCATTTATAAGCTTTTTATCTGTTGTATAATAAAAAATTGGTCTGGTCTTTGTCCTGGTTTCCTGGGTGGGAGCTCTTAAACTTTTGGAATTTTCCATGCGATAGGACTGTCTTTGTTATTCATGGGGGGCTCCTGGGACCAAAACCTGAGTTTATGCTATGCGGTGACTCAAGGTGGGCCTCTAGTTTCAGCAGGAGGGCTGGCCATGCCAGAGAGACCAGGCGATCAGAGGGTTGGGGCTTTGGGCCATGTGATATCAGCCCAACCACCCGACCTTGGGGAGGGGTAAGGGACCAGAGGTTGGGTACAATCAAGTGCCAGGAAAGAGCTGGAGGGGAAGGCATCTGAGGACATGTAAGCTTTGCATTTGGGGCTCTCCTAGACCTTGCCCTATGCAGCTCTTTATTTGGCTGGTCCTGACTTGTGTCCTATATAATAGAACTGTAACTATAGTGCATTCCTTATTCTGAGTCATTCTAGGATATTATCAAACCTGTGGAAGTAGTGGAAAGCCTCAAATTTGTAGCCAGTGGGTCAGAGTATGGGTGGCCTGTCATCCTGGAGCTGCTGGCTGGTGTCTGAAGTGGGGGTGGTCTTGTGGAGGACTGCACTAACTGGTGAAGTCTGCTCTAACTTTGTGCATTGCATCATCTAACCCTAAAACTGAGGAATTCACATTAGCTCAGTCATTTAGTGAAAGCTGTGACGTAATGCGAGATTTGATGACTCTCTGAAGCTGGTGTTTTAGAAATGTATAGCAACGAGGATAATGCCAGACTAATTTTAAAGGCATTTCCTGCTGTGAAGAAGATGATGTAAAATATTCCAACAATGAGGCTGTACATTTCATGTAGAGAGCACCTATGACCTAAAAAGGAAT
Organism: Galeopterus variegatus; assembly: GCF_000696425.1. Taxonomy (NCBI): domain Eukaryota; kingdom Metazoa; phylum Chordata; class Mammalia; order Dermoptera; family Cynocephalidae; genus Galeopterus; species Galeopterus variegatus. The sequence continues at coordinate 1,659 of NW_007775069.1, read as the reverse complement.
AAGAGTGTGTGTATATATTTATTCTACATGTCTAGTTTCACCGTATTAAACAAATAAAAATACAGGGCACCTATTTAAATTTGAATTTTAGATAAACAACAAGTAATTGTTTAGTTTAAATTTGTCACCAGGCGGGCCCGGTGGCGCACTGGATAGTGCGCCGCTTGGGAAGCGCGGCGGCACTCCCACCCGAGGGTTCGGATCCCACATACAGACCGGTTCCCGCTCACTGGCTGAGCGAGGCGCGGGAACAACGCCGAGGGTTGCGATCCCGTTGCCGGTCCCCGGTCCGGTACAGGGGCAACACTGAGGGTTGCGATCCATTGCCGGACACGGAAAAAGACAAAAGACAAAAAAAAAAAAAAAGAGTCCAGTTTTGGGCCCGGCCTGTGGCTCACTCGGGAGAGTGTGGTGCTGATGGCACCAAGGCCACGGGTTTGGATCCCATATAGGGATGGCTGGTTTGCTCACTGGGTGAGCGTGGTGCTGACAACACCAAGTCAAGGGTTAAGATCCCCTTACTGGTCATCTTTAAAAAAAATAAATAAATAAAAATAAATTTGTCACAAATATTGCATGGGATCCGCAGAACTCTTGACAATGGGGAATGTTGCTGCTTCCCACCCATTTCAGCCTTGCCCCATAAAGGAGGAGAGAACCACTCAGAGTCCCTCTGTCTGTCCTCATTATCAGCTCCACTCCAAGGTCACGAGCAACCTCCAGGGGAAGTAGGCCCTGTGTGGGTGGTTACTGTCCCTTGGAGTCATGGGGCAATGCAGGGCACTCCCTCCTCCTTCACATCCTGAACCCAGACGCCACAGACCCTTCTCTACTTCTCCTTGCACTTTGTCCCTGTTGGTGGCAAGCTGGTCAGCGAGGCCTGGCTACTGGGCAGAAGGACAGGGAGAATTCGGGGTGCAGAAGGAGACTCTCTTAGGTGATATGGTTTAGGCTGCATTCTCCCTACCACTCCAGTTCAGCTTTTGCCATAGTGGGGTGTCTGTACCCCCAAGCCCTGTATGAAAATGCACTTAGTTTTGTACCTGGCTGGATCCCTTGTGTGCATAGTTCCCATTAACATTGCCTGTGACTCTAGAGAAGGAGAGGGTTGGGATGGGATTTAGGCAGGAAATCTGTCTTCGTCCCTTGATACAGATCTCTACAAACTTAATCTCTAATCTTTATGATAATGTTGCAGAGGAGGGATTATTTTATTATTCCATTTTCCAGATGAAGAAAGTGAGGTTCAGAGATGTGAAGGGAAGAGTTATGGTTAAAATTCAGGGCTCTTCCTACGTATCAAAGAGATGCCTCAAAACTTTTGGTTGTATGAACTATTGCTTTATTGCTTAGTATACGTTGTCCTCCTAACCCAGAATAATTGTAATTATAACAAAATGGCTAACACATATTATTTACTGTTTGTTAAGTACAGTATTGTTTCAAGTGTTATAGATGTTTGTGTATATATAAAAGTAGCTTAATAAGCATTTATGATAGATACTGTTATTATTCATTTTCTTTTTTTTTTTCCTTTTTGTCTTTTTTCGTGTCCGGTAATGGATCGCAACCCTCAGTGTCATGCCCGCACCGGACTGGGACTGGCAACGGGATCGCAACCCTCGGTGTTGTGCCCGCACCTTGCTCAGCCAGTGAGCG
>NW_007775068.1:2848-3864 GCF_000696425.1 Galeopterus variegatus | reverse complement strand
GGGAGCGCCGCCGCACTTCCCAAGCGGCGCACTAGTGCAGTGCGCCACCGGGCCGGCCCCTAAAAAACCATTTTTAAAAAAAAAATAAAAAAGATGCTTTTCCTAAAAGATTTCTTGTCATTTCCTGCTTGATTATACCTATAAACAGAGCTTTCTGAGGATGAGAAGCAGGCCGGGTGATGAGACATCTTCAGAGACTGCTGGGGAATTTGGGACGTTTAAAACGAGTTAGCCTTTGAAAGGTAGTGATGAGGATCACCTGGATGGCCCTGAAGATCAGGAGAGTTTAGTTTACCCAATAACGGGAAGAGCAGCATGCAACTCCTGATGAGTTTGGGGTACACGAGTCAGACTTTGATTTCCTTCTAGTTTCTTGTGTGTTGCTTGGTTCTGGGACTGTGAGTTTACCAGCCATACAATGTCTAAAATCCCAAATCTCTGGACCATTTTACAATCCACGTGCAGGTTCAACGGCAGGATTCAAACAGCACATCCAAGGAACATTAGTTAGCACTTACCAGAATTGGAGAGCATGATTGTGGGTGCCTGCTGTGGTTGTGTGAGAAGACAAAGACAACCTGAGTACTTGTATTGCTTTGAGATTCGAGATTTGTATCTCTGTGGAGGCTGGATTTGTCACAAGGGCTGCATTTGTAGGATTTTTATACATTCACACTGGACAGACAGTCTAGCAGAAGCCCTCTGCATATTTTTCTTCCTTCTTTTTTCCTGCTCACTGGATTATCTTTTGCTTCCTGTTTTTGTTGTTGTTGTTGTTTGTCTGTTTTGTTGTCGTTATTTATATCTCCCTTCATTTGTCAGCCTGGAATCAGGTATTAGTGACTGACGACGCAGGGCACATCGTTATTGTTAATTATATGGAATTGCCTAGCAGCAGGACAGGGCTAATGGAGGTTTGGCTTTCGTTTCTCTTGCTTCTTCATCTTTCTTGGATAAAGGAATCATGATATAGCAACCAGAGCCAATATGAGAAAGGATGGATTACGTTCTTTTTA
>NW_007775068.1:0-1858 GCF_000696425.1 Galeopterus variegatus | reverse complement strand
AAAGGAATCATGATATAGCAACCAGAGCCAATATGAGAAAGGATGGATTACGTTCTTTTTACCAGTTCTCTTGATGCTGTGTTTTTGTGCCTGCTCATTCACAAAATGCTGAAAAGGTCCTGTCAGGTTGATTTCAACCTTGAGGAATAAATGGCTTTTAAAGACAGAAGTAATATAATTTATCATTTTAACAGACTAAAAATAACAAAAACCATAACGTTATGTCAGTAGATTCAGAAAAAGCATTTGGCAGAATTCAACACTTATTCATGATAAAAATTCACAGCAAACAACTTTCTCACCCTGATAAAGGGCATCTACAAAACCCCTACAATTAACATCATGCTTAACAGTGACAGATTGAATGCTTTCCCCTAAGATGGGTGTACAAGGTGAGGATTTTTGCTGTCACCACTTCTATTCATCATTGTACTGGAGGTTCTAGCCAGTGCAATAAAGCAAGAAAAATAAGGCAAAAAAAATTGCAGAGAAAAAGTCTTTGTTTTTTGGAGAACATGATCATCTATATATAAAATCCTAAGGAATCTGCAGAACTAATGAATGTAATAAGGTTGTAGGATATAAGATCAGATATACAGAAGTCTATTGTATTTCTGTATGTTAGCAATGAGCAATTGGATGTGGTGCCTAAAAATAAAAAGATCTAAAAAAAATGGACAGATGTATCATGCATATGGAACAGAAAACTCAATATTGTTAAGATGTTATGTTTTCCCAAATTGATCTATGGACACAATCTCAGTCAAAATCAAAGCAGATGGTTTTTGTAGAAATTGACAAGCTCTTCTAAAATTTATGTGGAAATACAAATGACCTAGAATAGTCTGAGCAATTTTGAAAAAGAAGGTAGCTGGACGATTCATACTACAGGTTGAGCATCCATAATCTGGAAATCTGAAATGTACCAAAATCCAAAACTTTGAATGCTAACATGATACTCAAAAGAAATGCTCATTGGAGCATTTCAGATTTTCAGATTAGAGATGCTCAACCAGTATGTATTCTGCAAATAGTCCAAAATCCAAAAAAATCCAAAAACCAAAACTTGTCTCCAACATTTTTAGTAAGGGATTCTCAACCTGTACCTCATTTTAAGACTTACTATAAAGCTAATCATGATAGTAGATATTGGAAAAGGATAGACATATAGAATAGAAAGTTCAGAAATATATGTGCAATTTAATTTTCAACAAAGGTACTAAGACAGTTCAATGGGGGAAGGGATATTCTTTTCAACAAATGGTGCTGGAACAATTGGATATATCTATATGTCAGAATAAGAAAAGTCTTCACTGTTTTCACACAACACATACGAAAAACATGAAATGAGTCTAAGACTTAAAAAAAACTTTGAGAAGAAAATACAGGAGAACATTTTACTGACTTTGACTTAGACAATGATTTCCTAAATAGGACACAAATCCACAAACTATAAAAGAAAACTTTGATAAATTGCATTTCATCAAAATTTTAAAACGTGCCCTTCAAAAGACACTGTTAAGAAAATGAATGTGCAAACCAGAAGCTGAGACAATATTTGCAAAAATCTTATCTCTGATAAAGGGCTTGAACTTGAATATATAAAAAACTTTTACAACTTCAAAAGACAATTCAATTTTTAAAAGGCAAAAATCTGAGCAGACACTTTATCAGGGTGTACATACAGATTGCAAGTAAGCACATGCAAAGATGTGCATCATTAGCCATTAAGGAAATACAAGTTAAAAGCACCAGAGATACATTACTTACCAACTAGAATGGCTAAAATTGAAGATACTGTATTAGTCTGTTTTGTGTTGCTATAACAGAAATACCTGAAACTGGGTAATTTATAAGG
>NW_007775067.1:998-3864 GCF_000696425.1 Galeopterus variegatus | reverse complement strand
AAAAAAAAAAAAGTGTGCATCTGCAAAATTCCATATGTCTATGTTTGCAGAGATGAATGCAAACATATGAAGAAAAATCTGGAGGGATTATGTGTAGGGGTGTGTGTGTGAGGATGAATGAGAATTAGACTTTTTACACTATTCTATACATGGCTGTATCGTCTCAAATGTTTTTATGGGTAAAGATATAATAACGTTTAGATGAAAAAAGGACCCTGAGACTCCAAGGCCAAAGCTGGTCTTGGAACACCAATCACTGAAGTGACTTGCAGGTGAGGTTCCGTCGGCCCTCGAGGGCCACGTTGGCCTGGGTCTGGACTGGCGTCCCCAGTGTAGCCACGGCCTACAAGCTGCTCTTCTCTGTAAACAGAGAAATCCTGCTGGCTTTGAAAACTGATAACGCTGTACCTGAAGATAAGGCCAAAGCCCTCAGGAAGGCTGGCGTGGGTGGGAGGGCCATGGTCACTGCCACAAACCACATTGTTGGTGGTGTCACCAGGTCCCCTGCTCCAGGAAACAACAATGAAAAGATATTGGCAACTTTGACATGGAGGAAATTGCTTTCTTCTGTAGGAAAGAAGAATTCTGTTTCGAGGACAAAAACCCACTTGCTCTGACAAAATGCTTAATTAGGAGATAAGCCAGGGAGCAGTGGGAAGGGTGTTGTTTGCCAGGGGTCCTGGGGAGTGGGTACACAGATGCCGTCCTCTGCGTCCTGCGGTCAGGGCTGATCAGGGCTTTGCGGGCCGCTGGAGACGCAGTGTGTGAGCGGTTATGGTCGGGGCTCTCCCAGCCCCTGAACAAGCCATTAAATCTGTCAGGACCTTAGTTTACTCATCTGTAAACTCATGACTCTGATCTCCACCTCACCAGGGGTGGGAGGGTTAAGTGAAACTCTGCATTTTAAGTTCTCGGCACAGTGCAGGCTTCTAGTAGCTGCTCAGTGACTAGTCTCTGATGTCACTGTGATTATCACACAGGCAATTCTTCACAGTGGTTGAGGACATGGGCGCTAGGGTGAGGTTCCCAGCTCCCTCACTTACAATCTGTAGGACTTAGGCAATCTCTTGACCTCTATGTGACTTAGTTTACTTATCAGTAAAATGGGGATGATGCTAGTACTTACCTCGTAGAGTTGTTGCTAAGATTCAATGAGCTAATCCCCATTAAATAATATGTGCCTGGCCCAGAGTGTTCAGCCTTTGGTGCATATTAGGGGCTACTATAGGTAACAATGGTGATAAGCAAGCATGTCCTGAGGGCTCAAAGTCTTCTTTCACATCAGACAACATTCTCTCATTGTCCGATCCTGTTAGGTTGGAAGAGATACGGAGCAGGATGTCTCATCTCCCTGTTGCCCAGACAGAAAAAACAGACAGAGAGGAGATTTATTCCAGCTGCCCCTGCTGGAGAGCTGAGACCCAAGACCCTCGCTTCCCTGGTTTCAGAACCAATGCTCTTTTGTCTAGATGTGGTGCTGAGGCAGCCTGGCCAGACAGTCAGCAATGTGGCCGGAGTGCCCACTCTCTATGCAGGCTTGGGGAGGCCTCACGGCAGGGAAGATGACAAGTGTGGAGCACCTGAGTGGAATTTCAAACCAGAGATGGTCTAGGGGGTATTGCCACCACTGAAGGTGGTGGACCTGGAAGTCTGAGAAGAGATGGCGTGTGTCCATCCCAGTTGGTTGGCAATGCTCTGACTTGGGTTTGGCTGTTTTTAATGGAGTCACTCCTTCCCAAAAAGGGCAGGGAGTGGAGTGCTCCTGCAAATCGCCTTCCATTGTGTTAGTAGTAGTTGGGGGACACTCCATCTCTGAGTGTCAGCAGCAGATGTTACAGAAGAGTGGTCTCTTAAAGGGGCCACACCACCAACACCACTCTCCCAGACAGCCCCATCTAAAGTGCAAATTGCCACCGGAAAGGTTATCAGCCTAAACCTTAAGCATTGGTCACAAGATCATCAGGAATTAGTTGACAGCTCCTTGAAAATTAGAACGACACCCAAGGGATGGAGACACTATGTGTGTGTTGGGGAAAGGGGGTGGGAAATGGACATTTTCATACACAGCCAATGGGAACAAATACACTGTAGAACAATTTGACAAAACTTTCCTGTAGCTTTAAAAATGTGCAAACGTATACCCAGCTATTCCCTTCCAGAAATGTGTCCTAAGGAAACAATTAAGAATGTGGGCAAAGATTTTGCTACAGGATGTTTATTGTAACATTGTTTACAGTAGCAAAAATATTTGGAAACAATTTAAATGTCTACGGTTGGGAGACTGGTTAAATAAATTATGCAGCAGCTGTACAAAGGAATATTGTGCAGCCATTAAAATATTGTAAAAGCATACTTATTGACCTGGAAAGTTGTTCATGATTCATTGCTGAGTGAAAAAAGAAGTACAAAACAGTCTGTACAGTAGGATACCATTTTCACTAAAATACCATGTAGCTAGGGAGGGCATGCTTTCATGGGGGACTTTGCTGAAAAGACATGAAATACAGAGCCTTATGCAGAATATTTCTGCATTGGAACAATATAGCTTTTTCACTTAACATGTTTTTACTTTACCTTGGCAGGGTGGGTGAGGTACAAACTAAGGGCCTAAAGTGGGAAAATAGGTGTGTTTCTATATATATATCAACCAAAAATGTTATCAGTAGCAACTGGGATTTGGATAATTTTTATCTTATTTTTTCCTCTCTGTATTTCTGTGATGATTATTTACTTATTTCAAAAATTTTAAGAATTTTTTTTTTTAAAGGCTAATGGAAATCCAAGTTAGATGGCCTGAGGACCGCAAGAGCTGGGAGAGTAGAGAGGTCAGCGGAGAGAGCACCAAACTCCAGCTGCTCCAGAACCT
>NW_007775067.1:0-271 GCF_000696425.1 Galeopterus variegatus | reverse complement strand
AGAGCTGGGAGAGTAGAGAGGTCAGCGGAGAGAGCACCAAACTCCAGCTGCTCCAGAACCTTATCTGCAGTCTCTCAATGACCAGTGCCCAGGACCTTTCCAGGGACTCCCTTGGACACATGCCACGAATTGCCAGGCCCTCTTTTCCGTGGTCATATCTCCTTGGGATGATGGTGTGGACACATGCTAGATTCTGATCTAAGCAGATATTGGGTCTCTGCCACGTGGCCACCTCATATTTAGTGAGGCCTGGAAAAGAGGAAAAAAATAA
>NW_007775066.1:0-3864 GCF_000696425.1 Galeopterus variegatus | reverse complement strand
AAAACGTGATGTATATGCGTGTGTGTGCATGTGTGTATTCCACACAATGGAATATTATTCAACCACGTAAAAGGAAATCCTGTAATTTGTGACAACATGACTGAACCTGGAGGACATTATGCTAAGTGAAATAAGCCAGACACAGAAAGACAAATACTGTCTAATCTCACTTATTTGTGGAATCTAAAAAAGTCAAACTCAATGAAGCAGAGAGTAGAGTGGTGACTGCTAGGCCTTGGGGGGCTTTCAGTTAAAAGAGGAATAAGTTCTGGGGACTGATGTGCAACGCAGTGACTACGGTTAACCATGCTGTACTGATGCCTAAAACTCACTGAGAGTAGATCTTCAGTGTTCTCACCACACACACATAAAAGTGTTAACTACATGGATGTGTTGATTCACTTGACTGTGGTAACCATTTCACAACATATATCAAAACATCACATTGTACAACTTAAATATATACAATCTTTATTCATCAATTATACCTGAGTGAAGATAGAGAAAGAGAAGAATGGACAGGAGTTTGCCAGGTGGACAAATGGGGGAGGGTGATTACAAGAAGAGGGAACAGCATACGGAGAGGTGCAGAAGAGCAAAGCCGTGCGAGGCATGACATGAGCAGAGGCGGGACACCTGCGTGCGGATGCCAGGCTGACTAGCAGAGCTGAAGACACTCAAAGATCATCTAGATCAAACCCGCCCCATCCGTGGAAATGGGACCTCAGAGAAGTTGGGAAACCTTGTCCGAGGTCAGACAGCTAGTGGGAGGCTGGGCTGGAGCCAGAGCCCAGGCCACTCACCTGCTATGCCACACTGCACCGGTTCTTCTTTCCTTCTTTTTAAATACAAAATCTTGGATTGGAGCAGAAATCATCTCAAAGCTCTGCTAGACAGGCTGTCACAAAATCCAAGTGCAGATCTTATTTATTTGTGGGGTTTCATTCAGAACCCATTTAATCTTACTTTGGACATAGTTCTGACAAGTTCAGTTATGTGGAATCCCAGCCCACAGTAGATGAAAGGCAGTTTTTAGAGGAGAAATGAAGAACTTTTAGGGCAGGCACATTGGCAATAATGAAATGTGACAGACATAGCCTGGGCTGGGAGGAAATAGGAAATCTTATGAAAAGAGGTATTAGAATAAAAAAAATACATAGTCATCATGGAAATGCAAATCTTTTTTTTTTTTTTTTTTTAAAAGATGACCGGTAAGGGGATCTTAACCCTTGACTTGGTGTTGTCAGCACCACGCTCACCCAGTGAGCTAACCAGCCATCCCTATATGGGATCCGAACCCATGGCCTTGGTGTTATCAGCACTGCACTCTCCCGAGTGAGCCACGGGCCCAGCCCAAGGAAATGCAAATCAAAACCACAATGAGATACCACTTCACACACACTAGGGCGAGTATAATTAAAAAGTCAGATGATAAGGGCCAGCCCATGGCTCACCTGGGAGAGCATGGTGCTGACAACACCAAGTCAAAGGTTAAGATCTCCTTACCAGTCATCTTTAAAAAAAATAAAATAAAAAAGTCAGATGATAACAAGTGCTGGTAAGGATGTGGAGAAACTGGAACCCTCATACAGTGCTGGTGGAAATATTTTAACTGGTTCTACCACTTTAGAAACAGTATGATAGTTTCTCGAAAGTTTACACAAAGTTACCATATGACCCAGCTACTCCACTTCTAGGTTTATACACAAGACAAACGACAACATATGTTTGTACAAAACCTTGTACATTAGTGTTCACAGCAGCATTAATCATAACAGCCTAGAAGTGGGATCAACTCAAATGTCCTCCAGCTGAAAATGGATCAACAAAAAGTGTAATCTGTAGCATGCAATATTATTCAGCAATAGAAAGGAATGAAGTACTGAGACATGCTACAACGTGAATGAACCTTGAGAACATTATATTCTATGAAAGAAGCCAGTCACCAAGGACCGTATATGATTCCATTTATATGAAATGTACAGAACAGGCAACTCTACGGAGACGGAAAGTAGACTGTGTTTGCTTGGGGCCAAGAGGAGATGCAGGGTTCCTTTTTGAGGTGGTGAAAATGTTCTGGAATTAGACACTGGTGATGGACACATGACTCTGTGAATATACTAAAAACCCACAGAACACTTTAAATGGGTGAATTGTATGGTGTGTGACATATCTCAGTAAAGCTGCAGTGGTCTGGGTTGTCTAGTGTGGGACAAACAGCATCACACTCCAATCATGAGTCAGCTGTCCTGTGCTGACAATCACAGTGACTGCCTCATCAGGATGATTAAATGAATTTCAGCAGAAAGTGGGCTATATATGTTTTGGAAGATTTCTATCGAAAATGACTAAAAGGAAAATTGGTTCCAGGGCTTAAGGCAGTGAGGTTCAGGGTCTCGGTTAAAGGCGGCCCTGGAGGATGGCCCAGGCAGGCAGGATGGTGCTTCCTGGCCTCCGCCAGCAGCCCACAGTCCTAACACTTGTGAAGTCAAGTTTTTTTTTTTTTAAAGGATGACAGGTAAGGGGATCTCAACCCTTGACTTGGTGTTGTTAGCACCACGCTCAGCCAGTGAGCAAACCGGCCATCCGTATATAGGATCCGAACCCGGGGCCTTGGCGTTATCAGCACCGCACTCTCCCGAGTGAGCCACGGGCCGGCCTGTGAAGTCAAGTTTTTACCTTTCACAAATGACACACGCTCTTTAGCTTAGACTAATTATCTAAGGAAAAAGTTCATTGAAAAACTCAAAATTTGTGTATAAATACTTTGGAAACCAAATTAATAAAGGGGTTTTAAAATTGTAGGGCATTTAAAATGGATAAAAACTTTGGGGCTTGATATTTAAAATTCTTACATTTTGTGCTTGAAAAAATGAACTATTAAAAGTAATCCTTATATTTTGTTTATAAAGGACATGATTTGAGAGAAACTTTTAAGCTTTGCAACTATGTTCTTCTCTCAGATAACCCATTGTATGAGCCTTTAATCATTACTGTAAATAAAAAACTAAATGGGACAGAACTGATACTATATTTTTCCTCTGAACATTAGTTTTTGAAGTACCAGAGATATCTTTTTGTTTTGGTGGGGACGGGGATCCAAACATGAAGTACCAGAGATGTCTTGATGTTCTTTGTAAGAATTCTAACTGGTTGACCGCAACTCACAGATTTCACAAAGAACATAGATGGGAATTTGCCCAATTACTATCATTTTAATGCTCCCATTAATGTGCAAATAATGTCAATGTTATGATTCCTTATGTTTTGTTTTCTCTTTTACATCCCGAAATATTTTATACAGTCAGAACAGAAACCCCTTACCCACGGTAATGCAGACATTTTGTTCATCTGCTTTGAATTCCTGTACACATAGTCCTATTATGGTCATGCCTAGATCTCAGCTACACGTTTCCACCTTGTCCTGTCCCCATGTTTAACCCTTTCAGTTGTCATAGCCTATGTCCCTAGAGAGATCGTGAACTGGGCACAGAAAAATTAGGTGATTGGCCTTCTCAAGGTCACACACAGTCTGAAATCCACAACCTTTGATTCCTTGCCCAGCAAAATGGAATAGCAGAAATAGCATGGGATTGAGAATCAAACTCAGTCATGTTCAAAGCCTGACTTTGAGGGTCGCCCCGTGGCTCATTTGGGAGAGTGTGGTGCTGATAACACCAAGGCTACGGATTCAGATCCCTATATATGGATGGCTGGTTAGCTCACTTGGGAAAGTGTGGTACTGACAACACCAAGTCAAGGGTTAAGATCCCCTACTGGTCATCTTTGAGAAAAAAAAAATGCGTGACTTTGCTGTTTGCTAGGGAAACAACTTGTCCATAGGATAAAATCCAAACAACCTCC
>NW_007775065.1:0-3864 GCF_000696425.1 Galeopterus variegatus | reverse complement strand
TTATATTTAGAATATAAATATATATTCCAGGATGTCATGCCTCCCTCTTATAAATTACAAATGTTACACGCATTTCTTTTGAGCTGAGAAAACATTGTTCTTTAAGTGTTTCTCTATGTTTGAAATTATTTTAAAACAAAGTTTTTAAAAATCTACTTTAGTTGTCCACAGTATGCACATTGCCTGAATCCACTAGGAAAATTATTGCCTTGGAGTAAATTCCCTAAAGTGATATTCTCATTATAAACAAATGTTTTTTTTTTGACCGGTAAGGGGATCACAACCCTCGGCATGGTGTGGTCTGCACCACACTCAGCCAGTGAGTGCACCGGCCATCCCTGTAGAGGATACGAACCCATGGCCTCGGTGCTCCCAGCACCGCACTCTCCCGAGTGAGCCACGGGCCGGCCCACGCATTTTTTTTTTTTTTAATTTTAAGATTTGTCTTGAACTTTTGGGGGGGAGGGAGGCATCAGAGGAACTCTGTTCAAATGGAAGAGGAGAAGGAGAAAAGGCCCAGTCACAGGTGATCTGGAAGTTTCCAAATAAGGGCTCATGGCATATTATGGTTGCCTGATATCCATTCCCCCCTTTCTTTCCTACTGGTAGCTAAAACTACATTTTTCAGCCTCCCTTGATACTAGAGATGGACACATTTATATGGACCATGGTGACTGTAAGGACTAAATGCACACACTAAGAATGGCAGAGCAGGAAGTTAGGAGCCCATGTCATAGAGCTGCCTTCTTCTTCCATGAGAAGAATAAACTTCCTACTTTAAGAGATTGCATTTCCATTTTTTTATTACTCAAGCCTAATTTTCCTACATGTTACTAATCCATCATGGAGCAAATGGAAGGTCTAAAAGCCAATGGAGATCTACAAAAGATATTTGTGATTCTTTTATCAGTAAAACATGGTACCTCACAATATGTCTATGTGTTGTTCAATGTCCCTGGCACAGAGTCACTTGTTGAGCCCCTATCATGTGTGATGCACGTGCCATATGCTTTATGTGTATTATCTTATTTAATCCTAGATGAGTACTATTATCTCTAATTATAGGAGCCCAAAACTCACAGAGGTTAAATCACCTGCCTAAATCACACAGTAAGTGGTAGAACCAGGAACTGTAATTAGGCCTATATGACTGCAGCCAGGACTCTTTTCAGTAATAATGTATGGAACTCTAAGTGCCATGTGACATAACCAATACCAGGTATTCACAGGAATGCCCTGGAGTCCCAAAAGGCGGAAGGTAATGGGAGAGTAACTGGGAGAAGCAGCAGTAATCAAAGGCTGCTCCCACATCCCCTGGCAGCTCAGCCTGGAGACTCACCCCTCCTGTGACCACACCAAAGCCAGGAGTGGCCCGACCGCTGTTCCTGACTGTACTCCTCCCCTGGATCTACCTCCCAGCCAGACAGCTTGATAATGTTTCATATATGTTCCCAGCCCCATGCTGTCCACTGACGCAAGCTAAATGAGAAAGAAAAATATAATGCCGCGTTTTTTATTCTGTAGTGAAAAGGACTAATATTGAGGAAATTACATTTTTCTTACCAAATTTACATATTGCCAACACAGTGGTGGCACCTGTCAGATGGCTCTCGGTGGACAACATCTGCTCTTTAGACTGTCTCTTTTTCTCTTCTGGTGTCTGTCCTACATCTCCCACACAACCTCCTTCAGCCCCACTTGCTCCTTTTTTTTCTTAAAATCCATTGGCCTTGGTACCCTAACCAACCCCTCACATCAGCCCATTTGGTGGCCCCAGAGCCATTTCTGAAGCTCCAATCTAAAGCTTCTATGGTTCAAGTCCCGGTCTCATCAATCTCTACTTCTAAAGACATTTAACTGCAATGAAACTCTTTTTTTCCTGCCCAGGATATAAAGCAGTATTTTTTACATATGGATATTTCTTGTACTGTTATTAAAAATGAATCAACAACACACATCTCTGGGAATAACACTCTTGTTAAAAGCGCCCTTTTTGTGGAGTGGATTATAGATTACAAGCCTCTCAAATGGGTAGTATTAAAAAATAAATGCAGTAAAATCTTATTTTTCTGTAATTCTTGAAAAGAATTATGCACTCATTTCAGGGGCTGAGGTTATTCTGAGTTTCAAATCTGCTTTCAATACCCAAATAACGACACTTTAGTAACCTCAGTTCAGCTAACTGGACTTATTTCTAAGTGTCATCCTTCAGTTTCATTCCAAAGTTTTTAACTTCTCATGAGAAAGATGAAACTTGAATCTTGGCTCCTCAAAAGGCTGTTGCCAGAACATATGCCTGACAATGAGAAATGCCAGCAACTGCATTTGACATGTGGAGTACTGTAAGAAGAGGTGGGTGGAAGCTTTCTCTATTATGCTGGGAACTGCAAAAACCTTAACCTTTAAAGCACGGCCTGCATAGGTTGAAAATTCTGATGTAAAATCATGATGTCAAAGTTCATAAAGACAGAGGGGAAAAAACACTTTGCAATTAGTGACCCATTTTCATTTCTCCTTTGTGGCAAACACCAGAAAGAGCTGGTTTTCGTTCCTTTCCCATAGTCCCTGCCCAAAGACATGTGTCTTTAGGCTCTAGATAAAATGACTCTTCAATTACAAAATCAGTCAACTTGCTTAGTTCTTTTCAGATGATACTTCTTTTTGAAACTATCAGCATCCCCATTCTTAAATTTGTCTTCTTTTCAGCTTCTCAACTCCCTGTGGTCTTTCAATTTCCTTTGTTATTTTCTATTTTTAATAATAGCACTTCCTCTGGAGCGTTTGGGTTCATTAGGTAATCCACTGCTCCCCTAACCCAATCCTAGCCCCAACTCCTCCTGTCCCAATTTCAAGAATTCCTGAGCCACCTTCCAGCTCAGCTACGATCTTCTTCATCTTTTGGGTCCTCTCAGCATAAAGACTTTTTAGACCTCAGTCTTCCCGCCCACCCAAGGACAAAATGCCTCGTGGCTTACCTTATTATACCTTTACCACTCCCTGCTAACTTTCTCTTAAGAAAGGTTGAGTGAGCAGAGAAGCTGAAAGTGGTGGGGGAAGGGGCACATAGAGAAAAGAGATAGGAAAAGTAAGTCAGAAAAGAAAAAACTGTGGAGCAGAAAGTAGATTAATAAAATGGGGGGGTGAGGGAAGAAAAGAGAAAAAAATAAACCAAAACGAATTCAATTCTTTTTTTTTTTTTTTGTCTTTTTTGTCTTTTTCCGTGTCTGGCAATGGATCGCAACCCTCAGTGTTGCCCCCGTACCGGACCGGGGACCGGCAACGGGATTGCAACCCTTGGTGTTGCCCCCACGCCTCGCTCAGCCAGTGAGCGGGAACCGGTCCGTATGTGGGATCCGAACCCTCGGGCGGGAGCACCGCCGCGCTTCAAAACGAATTCAATTCTAACTGCTGACATTTTGGGTCATATAATAATTATAGCTATATTGAGCTTAGATTTTATATGCATTATCTCATTTAAGCACCACACGATGCTTTTAGGTTGTTACTATTACTATCCTTATTCTAAAGAAAAGTACAACTTTTTGATTTTAATGAAGTCAGAGTCTTTTTGCTGCAGGCTAGGACAGAAGTTGAAAATGTGGGCAGTGGGTAAAACTAGATTTTTTTTCTGGACAAGAGTCTCAGTATGTGTAGTGTGCCTGGGGTTACCTAACTAGTGAACTGCACAGTTGGGATTCAAATCCAAATCAGCCAGACACAAAAGTACCCATCACAAGAAGCCTGGGAAACAAAAAGAGGCCAACAGGTGGAAAGTTACTGGGCTAAAAGAAATGGTGAAAAGAGTAACACTGTTTGCAGTAGAGATCCAGGATGGAGCTCAACCAAGACAGAATTGGTGCAGAC
>NW_007775064.1:1642-3865 GCF_000696425.1 Galeopterus variegatus | reverse complement strand
TGTACTAACAAGAGAGAGGATCATTGGCATTGTTGGAGACACCTTGGCATTGCTCTGGGGCATGGTGGGTAAAGGTGAGGAATAATTAACGTTCTCCATGGTTAATATATGATTGTTGAATCATTCTCTGAAGGATGCTGTGTGACATTGTGCAACAGGAAGCCAACACTGCTTCATTTGGGTGTCCTCCTGGACATCCATTCCTATTAATTGTTTTCTTTTTCTGTTTTCTCCTCTTAGGAGTGTGCTGGATTTTGACTTTGAGAAACTCTGTTCTATTTCCCTCTCACATATCAATGCATATGCCTGTCTGGTGTGTGGCAAGTACTTCCAGGGTAAGTAAATGTTATGAATCATAAACTTGTTTTCAGAGCTAGTCACAGGTCTCCTCCTGAGAGACTTTTTTTTTTAATTTAAAGGAAGTAAGCTGTCACCTCTAGCAGAGTGACAGAGATGCAAAAGATTATTTAGAGCCTATGTATTCAGAGCAATGTGAAGCCTGAAGGGACTGTACCGAGGAAAACTCCTTCAAGAGAGGAGAGCCCAGGCACAGCTCTGAGTTAGGTTTTGCTTCAGTTTTTATTGTAAAGACAAGAAAGTTACAGAAGAAACACAGGTGGTTAATTAGTCATAGTGAAAACATAAACTGGCTACATGACAAATCTTCATTAAAACATGTATAACTTGGGCCGAGCCCGTGGCGCACTCGGGAGAGTGTGGCGCTGGGGGCGCAGCAGCGCTCCCACCGCGGGTTCGGATCCTATATAGGGATGACTGGTGAGCGCGGTGCGGCCGGTCTCAAAAAGGACAAAAAAATAAATAAATAAATAAAAAATAAAAAAAATAAAACATGTATAACTTAAAATAGTTCAAGAAATTTACCATCAAAAGGAGTCATAAAACTAAGTATGTTATGTGTGAAAACAGTCAATGAGATAATCAGCATAGCAGTGCTTAACTACACAAGAAACTCAAAGAAACAACTTAGGGCAAGACGTGGAACATCCCCCAAGCACTAACTAGCAGAATATCCGTGAAGATTTTAGCTTACATACTTTCCCAGCATTTACGTTTAGCTGCACCAAGGGCAACTGCCCCCAGAGCAATAACTTTTTGCTGTGCTTTAATTCTCTAATCTACATGAAAGGCTTTAGTCCTGTGAAAGTTTTCTGGTCTTTCTTAATCTTAGCAATTCTATGTGTTTTCCTAAAGGGTTGGGCTTTGGCCCCCTAAGCTAGAGGCTCTGGCCTCCTAAACTAAGGACTTTGGTCCTCTACACTGTAGGACTTTCGTCCTTGTACACTACAGGCTAAACTAAGGACTTTGGTCCTCTACACTATAGGACTTTGGTCCTTCTATGCTATAGGCTTTGGCCCTGTGAAATACATGTGTTTTATTTTTATCTCATTAATGTCAATATCCTCCACAGTAAGCTGTTCTCAAGAATCATGTCTAATATTTCCTGTCTTTGTTCCCAGGAAATTGGAATACTCTTAGAAAACAATAGGTTCTCTGATTGGTCAGAATCTGAATACATGTGAAGGGGAGAAAGAACTAGTCTTGTGAAAGACTGTGATCTCAAAGACTCTGGGTTTCTGATGTTTTCTATCTTTATTTGAGAATCTTTTTGCTCTAAGGACTTTTTTATTCTTTTCTGAAAAGTTATTTCAACTCATTTATTTATTTATTATTATTTTAATTTATTGAATCAAAATTGATTATAGATATTTTGGGGGTTGAACATTGAGATATGTTGATTAAATCAATATTATAGCATATATATTGTTAGAAATCGTACTTATTCTTTATGCCCCTTGTCCAACCTCTCCCCTTCCCCCATTCCCTCCCCGTCCCCCCTCTAATTGCCCTAGATTTCTTCTCTCCTTCTGAAAGAGTAATGGTTACTCTGTTAATTTGTTGCCTAGATGATTTGTCCAATGCTGAGAGATGTGATCAGGTCCCCCAATATTATCATAGAGCAGATGCTTCTTCTGTCACTCTGAAATGGGTTTTGTGGAAAGAGACATCCTCTTCTTTTCTTTGTCTCTGCTGGTGACTCTTCTTGTGTGAATGCACTCCAGTGGCTGGCAGAACATCTGCGTGGTGGCTGTGGTGGGCCACCCACGTGGAGGTGCTGTTTTTTTTTTTTTTTTTCCTTTTTCCTTTTTTTCCCCGGAAAGGGGATCGCAAACCCTGGCCTTGGTTTGGCCGCCCCCCGCTCCC
>NW_007775063.1:3377-3865 GCF_000696425.1 Galeopterus variegatus | reverse complement strand
ATGAGTTTACTGAGATCGATGAGCTTGGTCTGATGAGTTTACTTAGATCGATGGGCTTGGTCTGATGAGAATAAGTAGATCGATGAGCTCGGTTTGATAAGTTTACTTAGATCGAATAGCTCGGTCCGATGAGGTTACTTAGATCAATGTGCTTGGTCTGATGATTATACTTAGAATGATTAGCTTGGTGTGACGGGTTTACTTAGATCAATGTGCTTGGTGTGATGAGTTTACTTAGATCGAAGGGCTTGGTCTGATTAGTTTAATTAGATGGATTTGCTTTCTCTGATGACTTTACTTAGATTGATGAGCTTGGTCTGATGAGTTTACTTAGATCGATGGGCTCGGTCTGATGAGTTTAATTAGATGGATTAGCTTTCTCTGATGACTTTCCTTAGATTGATGAGCTTTTTCTGCTGAGTTTACTTAGAACAATGAGCTCGGTCTGATGAGTTTACTCAGATCGATGACCTTGCTCTGATGAATTT
>NW_007775063.1:1073-1814 GCF_000696425.1 Galeopterus variegatus | reverse complement strand
ATGAGCTCGGTCTGATGAGCTTACTTAGATCGAATAGCTTTCTCTGATGAGTTTACTTAGATCGATATGCTTGGTCTGATGAGTTTACTTAGATCGATGTGCTTGGTTTGATGAGTTTACGTACATCGATGAGCTCGGATTGATGAGTTTAGTTAGATCGATGAGCTCAGTCTGATCAGTTTACTTAGATGGATGAGCTAGGTCCGATGAGTTTACTTAGGTCAATGAGCTCAGTCTGATGAGTTTACTTAGATCAAATAGCTTTCTCTGATGAGTTTACTTAGATCGATGAGCTTGGTCTGATGAGTTTAATTAGATCGGTGAGCTCGGTTCGATGAATTTACTTAGATCGAAGTGCTTGGTCTGATGAGTTTACTTAGATCGATGAGCTTGGTCTGATGAGTTTAATTAGATCGGTGAGCTCGGTTCGATGAATTTACTTAGATCGAAGTGCTTGGTCTGATGAGTTTACTTAGATCGATTAGCTTTCTCTGATGACTTTATTTAGATCCATGAGCTTAGTCTGATGAGTTTAATTAGATCGATGAGCTCAGTCTGATCAGTTTACTTAGATGGATGAGCTCGGTCCGATGAGTTTACTTAGGTCGATGAGCTCGGTCTGATGAGCTTACTTAGATCGAATAGCTTTCTCTGATGAGTTTACTTAGATCGATGAGCTTGGTCTGATGAGTTTAGTTAGATCGGTGAGCTCGGTCCGATGATTTTACTTAGATCGATGAG
>NW_007775063.1:0-468 GCF_000696425.1 Galeopterus variegatus | reverse complement strand
GATGAGCTCGGTCCGATGAGTTTACTTAGGTCGATGAGCTCGGTCTGATGAGTTTACTTAGATCGAAGTGCTTGGTCTGATGAGTTTACTTAGATCGATGAGCTTGGTCTGATGAGTTTAGTTAGATCGATGAGCTCAGTCTGATCAGTTTACTTAGATGGATGAGCTCGGTCCGATGAGTTTACTTAGGTCGATGAGCTTGGTCTGATGAGTTTACTTAGATCGATGAGCTCGGTCTGATGTGTTTACTATGATCGATGTGCTTGGTCTGATGAGTTAACTTAGATCGATGATCTTGGTCTGATGAGTTTACTTAGATCGATCATCATGGTCTGATGAGTTCACTTAGATCGATGAGCTCTGTCTGATGTGTTTACTATGATCGATGGGCTTGGTCTGATGAGTTTACTTAGATCGATGAGCTTGGTCTGATGAGTTTACTTAGATCGATGAGCTTGGTATGATGAG
>NW_007775062.1:3607-3866 GCF_000696425.1 Galeopterus variegatus | reverse complement strand
TGAATGTGCCAACTCAGAGCCTGGCATGTGATTGGCATGCAATAAATTTTAGATAACTGTTGTTTCAATATATTCCATGTAAGGTAATTTCACAGGTTATAAAATATCACATCTTATATCACATTTTGAAGGGCAACATGTTATTCTTTTGGTGTAAGTTGCTTGTCCATGAGGAGTATTGCATTTATGGTGATTAACACTTCATTTAGCTTCATCTTGAGTAGTTGATTTTGATTTTCACATCTCCTGAACCTCTATC
>NW_007775062.1:0-1771 GCF_000696425.1 Galeopterus variegatus | reverse complement strand
CTCCTCTTCTCTCACCACAGACACCCAGATGGCCATGCCCACTCCCCAGCTTGGTTCCCTAGTGACATCCTTGCTTTGATCCATATCCCAAACTCCTTTTCGGGCAGATGTTGGCTAGGGGATATTGGAACTTTCCTGGAGGCCAATGTTACTAACCAAATCAAGAGGACCATCTCTGGCTACAAAGTGACTTAGATTATCCTGCTAATACTAAACTTGTCTATGGTTGGAGTTTCAAGGGAAGAACCTCATGATAGTTTACTTAGTTGCTTTTGCATATAGGATTCATTTATTCACTTAACAATAAAATCATTGAAGTCCTACTGTGCATCAGGAATATCAGAAAGGACAATTTGTCCTTTTATCCATCTTGGAGAACTACATGCTATCATGGAGATTGGTTTCTAGTGGCAGAGATGCATGGCGAGTAAGAAAATGATCATCTTTCACCAACTCAAAGATATCATTGATTGTAGAATGCCCCACTGTTTCATGGGCCACTGGGAAAGAAATTTAATGCCAAATAAACTAAGATATGCCAGCTTAAGTAGACACTTGTGATTTCAGTGAAGCTGCTGTGAACACCTGCATTCAGAGTCCTGCACGCCACATGCACCGTGGATATGTATCATGGTGAGGTTTTATCTGCTTGACTACACGGATGCCATGAGAGGCTGCTTAGCTGACAGCACAGACAAACTCTAAAGTGTGATTGACTTTAATGACACTTGGAGATGAGTGCTGATATTTAGGGCCCGAGACCCAAGCCTGTTCCTTAGGGGAACCCAAGCCAGGACACACAATCAATTGCAAGATACATCTTGATTTTGAAGATGTGAAAAAAAATATATACATATATAAAATTATCTTACAAATAATGAAATCTGATAAACAGTGCTAATAATTATTGCTAAGGAGAAAAATTAGCAGGGAAATTTTAGACAAGGTATCCAGAGAGAGATGATTTTTGAGAAAATATTGGAAGGCAGCAAGGTTTATCAATATCTGTCAGAGGAGCCTTCCAGGAAGGGGAAACAGACCATACAAAGGCTTTGAGGAAGGGGTGGTTCTGGTCTGTTCCAGGGACAAGGAGGAGGCCAGTGTGTCTGAAGCATAGCAAAGAAAAGGACAGAAATACAGAGAGAGGAGAATGGAGGTCAGATTTTGTATGAACTTTTGGCCATTTTAAGGATTTTGGTTTTACTCTATGGGAGACAGGAAGCCATGTGAAGTCTCCTGGCAGAAGAGGGATGTGAACTGGTTACATCTTCATGGGCTGGGTCTTCCTGCTGTGCTGGAACTGGCTGCAGAGGAGTAAGAGCAGAAGCAGGGAGACCACTTAGGAGGTGACTGCAGATCTGGAAGGAGAGAGTAGTGACCATGAAAGCAGTGGAAGGTGGTCACAAAATGGAAATATGTTGAAGGTGGAGCTGAAGGATTTTCTTAAAGACTGAAAGTGGAGAATGAGAGAAAGAAAAGAGTCAACAATGACTCCAAGGTTACCATTTTTATGATATTTCTCTGTTCCCTTCAATTAGGTCGTGTGAGCTCCCTCTCTCCCTCCCCATTCACCTTTCTGTGAAGTATAAAGCAAATGTACTTCACAGGGCCTGGTTCTCCAAAGCCTTGCAGTTTCAAATACTGACCTTGCAAAGGACAGGGAATTTTCCCCAGGCTATATAGTCTCTGTTGTAAGATAAAAAACTGTAGCACAGCGAGGTTGCTGGCTCAAAGACAGACAGGTTACTGATTGATATGTAAAGATACTGGG
>NW_007775061.1:2629-3866 GCF_000696425.1 Galeopterus variegatus | reverse complement strand
AAAAAATAAAGAAAATTGACAAGCCATTACTAGACTAACTAAGAAAAATAAAAGGAGAGACTAAGACCTAAATAATGAAAATCAGAAATGAAGAATGAGACATCACAACTGATACCACAGAAATAAAAAATTATCGTTACAGACTATTATGAACAACTATATACCAAAAAATTGGAAAATCTTGAGGAAAAGTATAAATGTCTGGAGACATACAACCTACCAAGACTGAACCAAGAAGAAATAGAAAACCCAAACTGACCAATAATAAGTAATGAAATTCAATCAGTAATCAGCAGTTTCTCAACAAAGAAAAGCCCAGGACTGCAATGCTTCAGTGCTTAATTCTATTAAACTTTTAAAGAAGAATTAATACCAGTTCTTCTCAAACTGAAAAATTGAGGCAGAGGGTATTCTCCCAAATTTATTCTATGAGGCCTGCATAACCATAATACCAAAATCAGACAAGATCACAAAGAGAAAAGAAAACTATAGGCCAATGTCTTTGATGAACATAGATGTAAAAATTCTCAACAAAATACTAGCAAACAGGATTCAACAGCACATCAAAATGATTATACACCACGATCAAGTGGGATTTATCCCAGGGATGCAAGGATGCCTTAACAAATGTAAATCAATAAATGCGATACACCTCCTCAACAAAATGAAGGACAAAACCATATGATCATCTCCATAGATGCAGAGAAAGCATTTGATAAAATTCAATGTTGCTTCATGATAAAAATTCTCAACAAATCAGGTATAGAAGGAAAGTATCTTAACACAATAAAAGCTACATATAAAACGCACAGCTAACATCATTCTGAACAGGGAAAAGTTGAAAGCTTTTCCTCTAAGAACAGGAACAAGACAAGGATGCCTACTTTCACCTCTCTTATTCAACATAGTTCTGGAAGTTCTAGCCAGAGCAAGTAGGCAAGAGAAAGAAATAAAGGGCATCCAAATTGAAAAAGAAAAAGTCAAATTGTCCCTATTTGCAGATGTCATGATTTTATATATAGAAAAACCTGAAGACCCCACCAAAAAACTCATAGAACTGATAAACAAATTCAGTAAAGTTGCAGGATACAAAATCAACATACAAAAATCAGTAGCATTTCTATATACCAACAACAAACTAGCGGAAAAAGTAATCAAAAAAGAAATCCCATTCACGATAGCTAGCAAAAAAGTAAAATACCTAGAAATAAATTTACCGAGGGAGGTGAAAGCTCTC